>NC_135155.1:5757575-6060606 GCF_050948215.1 Halictus rubicundus
GGTGCCGTTACTCCTAATATTCCTTTGGAAAAAGTTTTCTAGTTTTGGATTTCGTTTATCGTAACATAGTTGTTCTCGCCTTGCAACATTGCCAATCTAACATGTAAACTAGTTTATGGTCTTAATAGTTATGATTAGTCTACGGATTTAACCCAGTGGACATATTAAAAGTATTTCAGGACAACAGTGCATTAGTTTCAGCTTCGTAAGATAATTCAAAGAAGAAAGCGTTCCGACGCGAATTGGCAAAGGAAAAAGATGGTTAGATTCGGTGCTTTCTTACTTGTTAGGGACAAGTCTTGACTGACAATGAGTAGAAATAAGGAGACAGTAGTTTGGAGAGTTTGAGGTTAGCCTTTATTGCCTCCAATTGCCTCGTGCTGTACCATGATCTTATTGACCACGTACGTCAGATGGCACTGCCGTTTGCCGGTCGTACCACAACAATGGTACTTCCGACACTCTTTCTGGGACACCCCGTGTGTATCCTGCACGAGATAACAAGTTCGTTAGTCCTCGGCTGAAGGGATTTTAACAGTAAGTGGAGATTCTCATCGTTTCCTCTATCCTGTTTAACTTTACACGCGTAGAAGAGGAAGCATCGTGTTGTGTAACAAGCATCGTACACGCTACACCTACGAAGCTGATACTGAAGTTTGGACTTCTGGAGTCCTAAATCAATTTTAACCGTAATCAGGAGCAACACAAGAAACCACGGTCATTTTTAATTAACCATTCAGTGCGACCTTTACGCTAAAAACAATTCATGCAAACATTAACCAGGAACTGCGGCGTACTCTCGCAAGGAGTCATCAATCATCCGTTGCAACTGACTATCGCATATCCTCATCAGCAAAAATACACGTTTTG
Organism: Halictus rubicundus; assembly: GCF_050948215.1. Taxonomy (NCBI): domain Eukaryota; kingdom Metazoa; phylum Arthropoda; class Insecta; order Hymenoptera; family Halictidae; genus Halictus; species Halictus rubicundus. The sequence goes on from NC_135155.1 coordinate 5,758,446, forward strand.
TTCGCATAGGCGCGCGATTGTTCATAAAGGAAATATGAATGTAATTTAATGTAAAGGAAAAAATTTGAAATTGGTCATTGTTGGTCCATCCCTTTGTCTCTACCACTTCTTATCGTATTTATTCGTTTTCTTTTGTTCTGGACAAACATGTTCAGAGTACAGGGTAAGCCAGAAAAAATTACCACCTGAAATAGCTAATTATTTATTGATTTTATTAAAATATGTTTGAAATGAAATTTATTGTATGCAAGGGAGCTCATTAGAAAAACACTTTTTGAGACCTTATGCTTTCTGAGATATCAAGATGACCTTTATGACCCCCAGGTAACCTGTTTCTGTCACCTGTTTTGGTTGAGAGAAACATTACAATTTGTTAACAAGCTTTTAAGACACTGCTTCGATTAAGACTCGAAGGCGAGGTCAATGCTTGCATGTTTGTCCTTGGTACAAGTCCAATGAGTCAAGTATGATAAATTCCTGGACCCTGTTATTTTATTAAAATTCTCCCAATTACGAAATTAAGTTCTGATTAAAACGAAGAATCCCGTATTTACTTACGGTTCGTGTTGAATTCAATAAATCTACCGGAATCCCGTGCCAAGTAACAGCTAAAGCTTCTCGTAAAGATCTGTAAAAGTAACTGCCTCGATTCTTTTTGCCATTCAGTCCAACTTCTCTGAACGAACTTGTGCAAGTGAAACCTATTAAGTGGCAGGTCCCCGGAAACTGCACAAATCTCTTTTGAACGTTTAAACATATTGCACTCAATCTACTCAATTATTACAACTTATTAGTCCACGATAAGTTTCCAATTTATTATAGGATTCACTTTATTATAGCAGTGTAGGTCCTGCTCAAACTGAAGATACAAAGCAAATCACCAACAAAGATCTACTGTAGAAGTCGCACAATTTCAGCATGAAGTTAATAATTAAACTTGACAACTTTATAACTAGACTATGGATTTTATGCGTTTATGGATCAGTACAATATAACACCGCAAAGACATTAGAAGATTTTAAGAACACTGTTACATTATCTTCTGGAATAATAAACTTTACTGGAATAATAAATACTTTAATTACGGGAATAATAAATTCCTTTTGATCTATAGGTTGCATTGTAGACAACCGACTCTCGAGTGGGGATAGTTCCGCGACGTTTATCATCCAGGCCTGGGCGACATATATAAAGAAACCACTGTACCGACATGCACCGGCACAAACCGAACCGGCAAAACATTCTTCGAGATTATGGTCGGTGTCGGTTCGTTCCGATGACAGTACGTGCCGGTTCGTGCAGTATAGTGTAAATTGACCTTAATTCGTCGACGGTAAAGAAGACTACAATATTGAGATAATAATCTTGCGAATGAAGAACGTGAACGACCAAGAAATTCCTTTTTTACCGTAATTTCGAGCTGGAAAATTCAAAGATAATGAAAATTCAAAAATAATTGGAACTCTCGTTCCAATCCAATACAATCAAGAGACTTATTCAGAGGCTATGTTGATTAGAATGATGGTTACTTTGATCCATAAGTTTATTTAAAAGAAGATTGTGTCTTTAGGACTTTAATAGACCGAGTGGACTATTAAGTATGAATTAATCTCGTGAGACACGATGACTTTTGCATTTGTAGAAATATACGCCGTTGCAAAAGCTGCATGATTGTGCAACATTATAACATGATTAATCCCTCCGATTACTGCAACGCGGAGTCCTGTGCCGGAGTCACACCGATACTTCACTCATACGGACGCGTTCTCGCTCCTCGAGATTCGCTCAGGTATATACCTGATACGCAGGTATAAGAATCTCAGTATTATATAACAGCGTCGTGATTTATGAAAAAATAATATTTATTGAGTATTTCTGTTGCGTGTATTACATGTAGACTCGTTTATTGATTGTACGGAGATATCAAACAAATACAGAAAAATATTCGATAACAGATACCAGAAGCATGAAAACTTTTCAATATAAAATATCGAATTGCGTCTTGTCGCACAGTACCTATCGTAGCAGAGTATCGTAAAGGCCCGTACAGACCTGAACATTTCGACGAACATTGCGCCGAACAGTGACCGAAACGCAAAATCGACATTAATTTCGGCGAACCGAACGGCGCGATTTTGCATTTCGTCCGTTCAGGTCTGTACGAGCCTTAAGACACTAAGTTGACAGTAATGCTTTAATCTGAGAGAACAAAAAAAATGACCACTTTGAGATACAGGTACAGGGAGTGCCTTGGGAGTGCCAAGTGTCTCCGCCGCGAAAGTGGTGGTGGGGAGCATATGTCATAGTGTGCGTGGTCTGAAGCTTGGCTGGTCAAAAATGGCTCCGGCACGGCACTCGGAGGGTCAAAACTCTGAACATATAAAACGGTCGCGGGCCGCATACACAAGTCAGTGTTGTGAACGAATTGATGTGCACCATGGACCAATGGTCAGGAAAAGTAGCTCTGGTGTCCGGCTCGAGTTCTGGAATCGGTGCCGAGATCTCTAGATCACTTGTTAAACACGGTGTTAAGGTGGTTGGCCTCGCGAGAAGATCCGAGAAATTGGAAGAACTAGCCACAGAGTTGGGCAAAGACATGTTCCATCCCATGAAATGCGACGTTAGCGAGGAGGATGACATTCTGAGAGCCTTCAAATGGACCGAACTGAATCTGGGCGGCATTGACATACTGGTGAACAATGCCGGGGTCGCTATTATGTCCATGGTCATCGGTAAGGTCGCCTTCCTTGGTCTATTCACCATTTGAAATAGTAAAAGGGTCCTATTGCTCTGCCTCTCGCTATTTAACACGCTCCGGACTAATTTTCAATATATGTAACACAACAAGAATCATAATTAGTTTGCGGACGCAGTACGAATTGCAGAACGCAGTAGTCGTAAATTTAAATTTAAAGTTTCTTTCTTTTCTTAATCCCTTCCACTACGATTTATTGTATTTATTTTTATTTTAGAACTCCTATGTCATTCATAATTATACATATAAATTCTTTTAATCTTTCCACCATTTTGAATTGCTCCAACTCGATGTTGTCATAATATGCATAAAATCGGCAGGCTAGTCGTAATTGACAAGACAAAAGTGTAGATATATTTATTTTTATAAATTGTCGTCGTAACACAGTTTAACAGGTTCACAACCACTTAACAACGAAAATTTCAAGTGACCTTGAAAAATGTGAACTTGACTTGACTGACGGTTATCTCCCGTTTTCTTAAATTAACTTTTAAGCTTCGTCATTGAAGATAAGAGTTTGATATATGATAAAGTTAAAGTGAAATTGTTTGGGTTGTTTACAAATAATAAAACGTGAGAATTACTAAAGTATCCACACGTATTTTGATTATTATGATTCCATTTGAGATGAAACTGAAATATTGTTCTTTATTTTCTTTTTTCAAATGTGCACTTTTATATAATGATTAAAGAATTTTAATAATAGCCCAATAAACAAGTAGTTCAATTTGTACATAATACTCGATAAAAGTAACTGATCGTGGTAACCCACAATCATGCTAAACCGCATGTAGAACGCAAAAAATACAAAGGAAACTGGTTTCTATTGCAATCCAATTGGCGTTCTAGGATAATTTATAAGTTCATCGAAATATTTTATTTATAAAATTTTAACAGCAGTCGTACGTCAACTTTAAATGCTTTGTGTTAAGAATGTTCGAATTATAAAAATTATAATGTATTACCAATTGTATAAATTATCAAGTCTTTATTAAAAATTGTTAGATATAATAGTATTAATTATTATCAAGTGTAGATTCAGTTGTAATCACCTTGAATGTGAATAATGTAAAGTCACGGTGACGATAAACGTCTTTAGAACCGATGAGTTGACAAACAGCAAACAAAGTTGCAAAAGTACTTAACCACTGATTTTAATTTACGTAATACAGCTATTAAATGTCTACCAAGTCTTCCAAAAAGTATTACCTACGAGATAGTATGAAATGCGTCATCTGATAGAATGTTTCAGCAAATTATGATAGCTCAAATATCGAGTTGAAGGTTTGTCAGAAATATGGGATATTTCTCGAACATAATGACGACATTACAGGTCTTTATGCGAAATAAAAATTGTCTGCGTCGACTATAAAAAAAAAAAACAGATACTAAATAGAAATAGATTGGCAATATTATATAGAAATTTTTTAATTCTTTCTATCATAATATCTGTGGATAATTACCTTGGAAATTAGCCAATAATTACATTTCTCTTGCAGATACGCCTACCGAAGTATACCGGAAGACGATAGACACTAACCTAATTGCACCAGCAATATGTGCGAGAGAATTCGCAAAATCGATTAAAAAGCGCAACGCGTGCGGTCACATACTTAATATAAACAGGTGAGTTTACTTTCGTAATCTTGTGTATTTTGTAGAAATCGTTTAATCGAAAGAAAATATTCACTCTTTATCTCGAAAGTCTCAAAGTCCACAACGGAACAGTACTTTCTCGCAAGAAACTAAGTTATAAATTAGAATTTCAGTACATTAATATAGTTACATATCTAATTTACAGCATAGCTGGACATTATCCTGAAACATTCCACGTTCCAATTGGACTGTACGGCGCTAGCAAAGCTGGTCTGCTATCTTTGGGGGCAGAACTTCGTACCGAAGCAATGTTATCCAAACTCAAAATGAGAGTGACGGTAAAATGATATTACTGTTAAAACTTTACGAAATGATATTCTATTGTATTTGGAAAAGTCTAAAGAATTATTCTACGTAAAAGTCATTTTAAAAGATTGCAACGTTTCTAATTTTTTGTAAAACTTTTGCCATCGTATTCGTCTCGTTTTTCTAATTAAAATGACAAGGCCTCTCGAGCTTCGGTATATAGGAAAATCACAGCATATAAATGGTGGGAATAAGCGGACCAAACGCCCTCTTGCTTCTGTGACGCATCGCGGCTCACATTCTCGTCTTACCACGGTACATAATTCTCTATCAAAGTATGTTTATGTTTTGCAGAGCATCAGTCCTGGAGCCGTACTTACAGACATGCTGAAAGAAGCGACGAAGGCCGGCGACAAAATTGCAGATATGATGCCGGTACTGAAAGAAAAAGATATTGCGGATGCTGTGATCTATGCGCTATCAGCACCCCAAAGTGCAGAGGTAAGATATGATAGTGTTTTTCAATGGAACTAATCTCTTCTACAAATTAAAATTCCAGTATGTCTTTGTACACGCAACGATTGTTCTTTTTAGATTTACGAACTCACAATTGTACCTCAAGCTTCGACGATTGGAATTACAAAGCTGACATCTAGCTAGACATCAGTTTCGAAATCGCAAGAAAACAAATACGGATGCACGTCAACTGCTTGTACCACAGATCGATATAAATAAATTATATTAATGATAATCTTAAGAACCACTTAACGCTCCGCGCGGTTCCGGTCACAAAGGCGCTTTAAACAATAATAACTTTTGTACCGGGACAGAATGGGATGTGAATCTTGGATGATTTTATAAAGAAAAGTGTACTGAAAATAATGCACTTTGATACAATGCGGAACTATATCAAACTCAAAAAATATCCTTTACCAATGATAGAAAACTTTGAAGATTCACTGAGCATTGTTGTTTCAATAAATTGTAAATGTTAAATCTTAGTACACAAGTTATACTCTCAATATAGACAAATATTATTCATTTGAAATAAAAATGGATACACAATATTAAATAGATTCTCCAGGATATCAATAAGGAATGTGGTAATTTTTTCGGTGAAAAATAGGATTCATAGTGTTCATTTTCAAATGCCTGTTCTAATCACTATTTTTAATAAATCTCGTTCATTCCACGGTCTTCGAATATCGTGGACATTTAAGAAGCAGTATACATTCGATAACTATCGGTATGACCAAGTTGCTTTTTTATCAAATGAATAGCTTTACGATGTTAAGGAGCACCTTTGTGCGCGATAGTTTCGACCTTGGACTGCAACGCAATATGCTAGCATGGGAAGGAGAATCAGTATAAGGTGTCAATCAAATGCATAATAATGTCACTTCAACGGTATCGTTCAAAATGGAACAGTGGGCTGGCAAAGTGGCGATCGTGACCGGTGCCAGCAGTGGCATCGGTAGAGACGTTGTCAAATCCCTTGTGAATCATGCTGTCAAGGTGGTCGGACTTGCAAGAAGGATCGACAAGCTGCAAGAATTGGCCAAGCAACTCGGCAAAGACAAATTCTACCCTGTGCAATGCGACCTCGTGAAAGAGGATGACATTTTGAGAGCCTTCAATTGGGTTGAACAGAATTTGGGAGGCGCCAACATCCTTGTAAACAATGCTGGGACCATCTGCGGGATTCCGATCATTGGTGACGATTATCATTAGTAAACTACGGATTTTTATGCAAAATTAGAATTTTATAAGTCAACTGTAAGGAACGGAAATGGAGTGAAAATGTACTTTTTCTTTTAACAATTGTAACAAGCCAAAAACAGCGCAATAGTGCTCTTAAACTCTTCTAATGTCGCCATAGTTTTATATTTTACTGGCTCAGCTTTCTCATAACTGCATAAAATCCGCAGTCTTACTATTCTTCTAATTAGTTTCATGTAATGGCACAGTGTGATAAAAGTATGATGTAAAACTAAATTTCTTTATTCGATTTTTGAAGAATCGAATTTGATACAACATTGTTAGTATTTACAATAAGATTAAATTTTAGATGGTCGCCATTTGTTTCAATTATGTTTGTCCATCGTTAGATAGTAGTTGGTACTGAATCTGAGACGTTCAATGTCAAATCGCACAAAATTTTCTGCTGCACTTTTTGCTGCATGGATAATTAGAAAAATGAGCACGTGAATCAGTCTTTGGACGCATAATATTAAGATTTTGTATTCACATTTTGTTCAAAGTTCTGTCAGAGGAGTGACAAAATGTACATATTTCTGTGACAGAAAGCCCTACTGAACAGTACCGAACTGTAATCGACACTAATTTAATTGCTCCCGCGATCTGTGCACGAGAGTTCGCAAAATCGATCAAGAAGCGCAAGACACGTGGTCACATAATCAACATAAATAGGTGAAACTCGCCGCAAAATATTTTATTCCAGAGCTTGAAAACTGTTGTAATGTCGGTTTCGGTTTTTAAAACAATTTCGGAAATTTTCAATTCCAAACACTTGTTTTTATCTTGTATATCAATTCTTATCGTTATCGAATCGATTCTCGTATCAAAATTTCGATAATTGATATGCGTTGCTTTTTAAATAGAACTGTTCATATTTTGTAGAGTTCTTTTATTTCGATACACTACAGAGTTACTAACTCTAGGAGGGTCCGCAGTCTAGTGACTTTATCATTGCAAATATCGATAAAATCTTCTTCCCCTCAAAGGTTTTAGTTTAAATAAATTAAAAATGAAATCGCTTGCTATGATCTCAAAGCAAACAGCTGTAGATAGCCCAAGTTTTACAAATTAATGTTGCTTCGTGGACACAGAATAAAATGCAAATTAGTAAATCGACACAATTTACAGCATAACTGGACATTATGCGGAAGCTATTCAAACGCCACTCGGTATGTACAGTGCTAGTAAATACGGAGTGACTGCTTTGACAACGGAGCTTCGCCATGAGTTTATTATTGCCAAACTCGACATCAGAGTTACGGTAAGACTAAAATAATAAAGCAAATAAAATAATGCCCAAGTGTTAAATCGGTTTATCTGTTGATAGAGCATCAGCCCTGGAGCCGTGCACACAGAGTTACTTACAAATCTCCTGAGGTGGTCTGACGAAACTGCGCAAAAAGCGAATATATTGCGTAACGTACACATTGCCGATGCAGTGATTTATGCTTTGGGAACTCCAATAGGTGCAGAGGTACTTAAATTTTTCTATTAATTAATGTGCGTGTATTAACCCTTTCGATACTACTATCGCACAGTCGGGTATCTGCCCGATTTGGCCAAAATTATTTTTCTCATTTAATTGATTCAAAACGTGCCTACTTAATTATTTACGGTATTTTAACACAGTTTTAAAACAGTTTCTCCGTTAAATCACTTGCCCGTAGCTGCCCCAACGGGCATCGGCGGGCGCCCTTGTCCGCTACTAGGCATGTTGAGCAGCTGTGTAACATATAATATGTATCGAAAAGGTTAAGATTAATTTCTATACAATTTCGAACAGAGTGATTGCTAATGAGAGTCTTTTCCAGGTTTTCGAGCTCACAATTATACCTCAAAATGCGCCAATCGAGATTCCAATTCTAGATTAACAGATTTTATTTTTGATCAAGGACCAAAGTACAGAAGTTTATAAGTAGATTGAATTATCAATGAAAAAATAACAAAAATTGTTAAACAAGTGTACGTCAATCCTTGCGCATAGTACTGTAGTAGCTAAAATTAACCAAATTTAGAGAGAAATGTAAATGATTTAGTGTTTAGTCCAATCTACTCTGATTCTTTGCAATAACAGGTGTTGTGTATAACATGTATATACGAAACAATAAATAATTAACATTGAGAATAAAGTAATAAATATTTGCAGAACATGGTCGCATATTCACATTTCTCAAATTCATTCGGACGTGTTCGACTTCGCTTTGTCTCGATCTTATCTTTCTTAGCTTTGTCTCGCGACACAGAGACGAACGAAGATAATAGGTAACGCCTCTTCTTCTCTTGTTCAAGTTCACACCTACTTTTGATATTCGAAGCTATACATGTCTAGCTGCATTCTGAAGGGGTTGTACAATGAATGCATAACTGTCGCGTAACAATTAAAAAAACAATGAGCTAGCCGTCAAAAGACTTGGAAAACGTGAAAATTATGTGATTGTTACACCAGTTCGCCGGGCTACACTTCTGTTCGCCGGGTTGCCGCATTTTAGGCGGTCATTTTAGTTAGGTTAATAACTAAAAAATAAAGCCGAAATCGCAATTTTTTTATTCTTCATTTTCGTATGATATTGTCATGGAGAATCACCCCTTAAATTTTCTCCCACCTTAGTTGGACACCCTGTGCATATATTTCATGCAGAATAACATCATCCATTACGGATGAGGGCTAAGATATTTAGCACAATTTTTTACCAAATATTACTTGAATATCAAATAATAAGATGTCCACATTGATTTTTTAAGAAAACAATTTTATATACTGGGTGCCCCAGTGTTGATGGTAGAACCGAGGAGGGGGTGATTTTACGTGAGAAAATAAGTCGAAAATACAGAAAAATTTTTTTCGTTTGAGGCTTCGTTTTCGAGAAAATCGAATTTAAAAATCCGTCGGGTTTGCATGATTCAGTGTATGCAGGAAGTAGAATTGGTTGGTCATAATCAGACGCGATTGACAATTCCTTGATCTAACAATAAGCTCTATCCTCGGTTCCGTGCTGTGACAAAGATCGTGTAGGGTTACTATTTTCTTGTCTTCATTTTTTGAAATTGAAATTTCCAAATCAAATGCTAATTTGCAATTTAATTTCTCTAGGACGTTTCTTAGAGAGTTTACCATAGTTTATAAGAGCAAAAATTTGCAGGAGAGCTTCGGTTGCCATGACCGTCAAGAATTCAACCGTAAGGTGTTACACAACATGATGCAAAAGCACTACATATCTGCTTCTAAAGAAAGCGTTTATCTTATCTCACCATCTCCAATCATTGAATGACGACAGAAGTTCTATGTGCGTGTTTCACTTCGAAGGAAACATTCAACGAATACGTTCGTGTGTATACGACGAACATCGTCTTCTTTAGATTGATCTGTGAAGTTAGTTTATACATTAAAAAAATATATCTTATTATTCAAGATCTGATTAAAACTATTATAATTACAATTATACGAGCAGAAAACAATCCATAAACTGATTTCAAAATAGGAAGTATATAAATCAGTAAATGTATTTAACTTCAATGCATTCTCACTAAATGTTAACTATCCTGCATGCTGTTGCTTCTGCTTATCATTCTGCTCATTATCAATGCACAAACTGAACGTTTTTATCGATTCCACACGATAGTCGCATATAAATTTTCTAGCCTGATAATATTGTGGAAGATATTAAAAATGTTTTTCCTACTTTAACTTCTGGTAGCAGTATCTGATAAATCTTTATCTGCTAAAAGAATCGACCTTTTTATAAGCATCATGAAGTAGCATTTCTTGAATACACAAAGTTGAACAAAATTAATCACACTACTGTTATATTAACTACTACTGTCATACGACACAAAATCTTCTTCACAGATTAGCATTTGTATATGTATTGTCTTAAAAACTATAAAATAATAATAAGTATTTACTGTAGCAAGGTTTATATTCAACAATTGACCATTCACTCAAACATTTAATACAGGCTTGGAAAAGTTCCAGAAATAAGTGTTTTGTAATTAATACGTAGACTCGACAATCCTTATGCAAAATTAAAATATTCTACATCTGTTGTAAGGACCAGGAGCTAATTAGGAGTTTCTATTTTTCATAATTTTAGTCGGTAAAAAGTAACGTGTTGGCACTGTTTTAATATTTTCATTGCTCCAAATTGCAGATACTCGCTTTTGTCATGAATGCGTAAAATCCGCAGTCTAGTAATTAATCACACATTATGATAGATTAGGCATAAATTAAATCTGAATTAGAATATTTTCGTGAGCCACTGCGAATATCGGCGCACAACAATTGTTTGTACAGGGAACAACGAGAATAATCAATAGAAATGTACAAATGCAAAAAATCATCTAATTAATCTAACACTGAAAGTAATTTTCAATTTTTACAATAAAAATAATTTAGAAGGAAATTTTATATTATAATGAATTTTTTGTTCACTAGCCAGAATGATATAAGATTCTGGTCGTGCGTGTACGTTTCGAACGCCAGCAAGCCAACTAATCGGGCACCTAATCTACAAGCCTACAGCGTGCTCGATGCTGGTTGTATGCTCGGGCTATTAAGAAAAACAAATATGCCGCGTATATAAAGCCGTTTGATATGGTTCAATATGGATTCTATCGTTCACTATGGATCGTTGGGCTGGCAAGGTCGCAGTGGTGACGGGAGCGAGTGCAGGCATCGGCGCCGCGATCTCGGAAGATCTTGTCAAAAACTCCGTCAAAGTGGTCGGCCTCGCGAGAAGGAAGGAGAAGCTTCAGGAACTATCCGATGCGCTAGACAAGGATAAATTTTTCCCGTTCGTATGCGACCTCACCAACGAAGACGACATCGTCAAAGCCTTCAAATGGGTCCAGGAGAAGTTCGGCGGAGCGGACATTCTGATCAACAGTGCCGGTGTTTCCTATCTATTGCCGATCATTGGTAAAGCTCACCGTCCGGATCTTCACGCAAAATAAAAATTATCTACACCAATTGCAAAGCACACTAGTCACTTGGAAGTTTTCTTCTTTCTTCAATAATCCTAACAAATTGAAAATAATATATCGGCATGCTTAAACTTTTTTCATGCGTCTATTGTTTTGAATTGCATAAATCCAGTAACTGCATCGAGTTTTGTTAAATTTCGTAATTTTCTGGAAACCCTTACACGCTGATTTATATGTTTTCCTTCTCCATTGAAACTTTGTCATTTATTTCAAAATTATTCTGTCTGGTTTTTTCAGAATTTTATGCATTCATGGGAAAAATGAGTAGATTACATTTAAAACAGCGAAATTATTCCAACAATTTAGAAATACCGTTGTATTATTTACGACTTGCATCGAATGCAAACGATTTTTATTTCACATAAAAGGTTTGCCGTCTTATTCTACCAAAATTCCATCGTTTAACACTGAACACGATTTGTATAAGAGCGATATTTGTATATTACAAAATGTCGTATCTTCCCTTTCTCGAAATACACGAAACAAACTTTTCTCAGACGATTTTCGTTTGTTATTATTGAAATTAATATTTTGCTGCAGAATCGAAGCTGGACGACTACCGCAAAGTATTGGACACCAATGTTATAGCTCCTGCGATCTGCGCACGAGAATTTGTTAGTTCGGCCAAGAAACGAAATATAGCTGCACACATAATTAACATTAGTGGGTAGGTAGGAATGTATGCAAAGTCAAATTGTCATTACCAAAATTAAACTGTCTGATTGTCACATTGAAATAATTCATTTAAAAGTGAACTTGGAACATCATTAAAATGGTGACACAATAAACTTTTATAACGTGATAGTAATTCTTGATTCGAGTGCCTCAGAACATTTGCATTCTAAAAACTTACTTTTAGCATGGCTGGGCATAATGCAGAGATAATATCAATGCCGATAGGCATGTACGCTGCCAGTAAATATGCCCTAACCGCTTTGGCTGTTGAACTTCGCCACGAACTCAGTGCAACGGACATTAAAGTTACGGTAAGACTTATCCTCTTGAACAATTCGTCTGTCTTGGCAAGTTTTTCATTCCGATTGTCCGTTTTACTTCCTAAAAAAAAAAAAATAAACAGTTTATCCGAATCCTTTCATTCCTGCATTAATTTCGACTGAATTTTGTATTTGTAACCTTCTGTTTGGACTCTACATATAACTTCGAAGTTAATCTAAAATCACTCTCCGAATTGCATCGTGTTTAGTCTCGTTTTAATCAGAAAAATGCCACAAATAAGTTCGCAAAAGTTTTATAAAGAAATAATGAAAATCAAGAAAGTTTGATTAATCGTTGGATCAGTTTCTGTCTCATTTTACATTTCTTAGCGATCGAGTTTTACATCGCGACATTACTGTAACATTTGTTTCTGCGTTTAAACAGAATATTAGCCCCGGAGCAGTGGGGACGGACATGTTGAAAAATTTGATCACGGATCCTAACATTTATGAGAAAATACCAACATTAAAGGATCATGATGTCTCTGATGCAGTGATGTACGCGTTAGGAACGCCGCCGAATGTAGAGGTACGAGTAAACACACAAGCCCACAGTACTGTCGTTTATGGACACGGAATAATAACACAAATAGTAGCGCAACATGTCATCGGAGATAATAAACGGTTCGATGCTGTAATAGTTGTGTTCGAGATGAAAACGGCGAGATTAGAGTCTCAAGTTCCGCGAGACGTTCTAATTGCAATGCAAACATAAACGTAAATGATACGAATTGTATTCTTTACAGATCCACGATCTTATAATCTCGATACGGGACAAATTGTACTCGCTGCAACAAGTGGTACGTACAACAAACCCACGAAATTAACAAAGCCTCGTAAAATTCTGATTTAACAATGATTGACTTACTTTCAGATGCCTACGCTGAAACCGAATAGTGCATAAGAAAAAAAAAGGAAATATACAAAACTTAAATTAAGTACAAAAATGTTTTTCATATATGATTTGTAACGAAGCCTTACGTTCGAAATACAAAGAGACAACAAACTGTTATGCAAAATACAAGTGTCACTATTTCCGTTCGTTATTCGCGAATCCCACGGTATAGTTATCGCGCACGATTATCGGGCGATAAGTGTTTTCTTGCAGTAGCATGAAAGAAATTGTCGATGAGGTTTATTTAAACTAGAACAGCAAGAATGCGAGCAATTTTTTGACTATCGCTGCCAATGGCTGAAAAATGTGCCCCGACTCGAATAGGCAAGTCATCGGATGGATGCGATGTAATGATTTCATCTGCGAACTGAGAGTTGTTAGGAGTCACGTAACTCCGCTGTTAAAAATAGTTCTGTCTCGTTGGTGGAATAATCGCTTCTGTAAAATTGATTAGGTGACTCAATGTAAGGTCAATCCTCGGTTCCGTTCTGTGACATAGATCGTGTAGGGCTACAATTTTCTTGTGACTTCATTTTTTGAGATTGAAATTTTCAAATCAAATGCTAATTTGCAATTTAATTTCTCTAAGACGTTTCTTAAAGAGTTTAGTTTATAAGAGCAAAAATTTGCAGGAGAGCTTCGGTCGCCATGACCGTCAAGAATTCAACCGTAAAGTGTTACTAAACATGATGCAAAAGTGCTACACATCTGCTTTTAAAGAAAGCGTTTATCTTATCTCATCATCTCCAATCCTTGAATGGCGACAGAAGTTCTATGTGCGTGTTTCACTTCGAAGGAAACATTGAACGAATACGATCGTGTGTATACAACGAACATCATCTTCTTTACATTGATCTGCGAAGTTAGTTTATACATAAAAAAATATATCTTATTATTCAAGATCTGATTAAAACTATTATAATTACAATTATACGAGCAGAAAACAATCCATAAACTGATTTCAAAATAGGAAGTATATAAATCAGTAAATGTATTTAACTTCAATGCATTCTCACTAAATGTTAACTATCCTGCATGCTGTTGCTTCTGCTTATCATTCTGCTCATTATCAATGCACAAACTGAACGTTTTTATCGATTCCACACGATAGACGCATATAAATTTTCTAGCCTGATAATATTGTGGAAGGTATTAAAAATGTTTTTCCTACTTTAACTTCTGGTAGCAGTATCTGATAAATCTTTATCTGCTAAAAGAATCGACCTTTTTATAAGCATCATGAAGTAGCATTTCTTGGATACACAATGTTGAACAAAATTAATCACACTACTGTTATATTAACTACTACTGTCATACGACACACAATCTTCTTCACAGATTAGCATTTGTATATGTATTGTCTTAAAAACTATAAAATAATAATAAGTATTTACTGTAGCAAGGTTTATATTCAACAATTGACCATTCACTCAAACATTTAATACAGGCTTGGAAAAGTTCCAGAAATAAGTGTTTTGTAATTAATACGTAGACTCGACAATCCTTATGCAAAATTAAAATATTCTACATCTGTTGTAAGGACCAGGAGCTAATTAGGAGTTTCTATTTTTCATAATTTTAGTCGGTAAAAAGTAACGTGTTGGCACTGTTTTAATATTTTCATTGCTCCAAATTGCAGATACTCGCTTTTGTCATGAATGCGTAAAATCCGCAGTCTAGTAATTAATCACACATTATGATAGATTAGGCATAAATTAAATCTGAATTAGAATATTTTCGTGAGCCACTGCGAATATCGGCGCACAACAATTGTTTGTACAGGGAACAACGAGAATAATCAATAGAAATGTACAAATGCAAAAAATCATCTAATTAATCTAACACTGAAAGTAATTTTCAATTTTTATAATAAAAATAATTTAGAAGGAAATTTTATATTATAATGAATTTTTTGTTCACTAGCCAGAATGACATGAGATTCTGGTCGTGCGTGTACGTTTCGAACGCCAGCAAGCCAACTAACCGGGCACCTAATCTACAAGCCTACAGCGTGCTCGATGCTGGTTGGATGCTCGGGCCGTTAAGAAAAACAAATATGCCGCGTATATAAAGCCGTTTGATGATGGGCCGCGTTGAACAGTCGGCAACACGCTATCGTTCACTATGGATCGTTGGGCTGGCAAGGTCGCAGTGGTGACGGGAGCAAGTGCAGGCATCGGCGCCGCGATCTCGAAAGATCTTGTCAAAAACTCCGTCAAAGTGGTCGGCCTCGCGAGAAGGAAGGAGAAGCTTCAGGAAATATCCGATGCGCTAGACAAGGATAAATTTTTCCCGTTCGTATGCGACCTCACCAACGAAGATGACATCGTCCAAGCCTTCAAATGGGTCCAGGAGAAGTTCGGCGGAGCGGACATTCTGATCAACAATGCCGGTGTTTCCCATCTATTGCCGATCATTGGTAAAGCTCACCGTCCGGATCTTCACGCAAAATAAAAATTATCTACACCAATTGCAAAGCACACTAGTCACTTGGATGTTTTCTTCTTTCTTCAATAATCCTAACAAATTGTAAATAATATATCGGCATGCTTAAACTTTTTTCATGCGTCTATTGTTTTGAATTGCATAAATCCTGTAACTGCATCGAGTTTTGTTAAATTTCGTAATTTTCTGGAAACCCTTACACGCTGATTTATATGTTTTCCTTCTCCATTGAAACTTTGTCATTTGTTTCGAAATTGTTCTGTCTGGTTTTTTCAGAATTTTATGCATTCATGGGAAAAATGAGTAGATTACATTTAAAACAGCGAAATTATTCCAACAATTTAGAAATACCGTTGTATTATTTACGACTTGCATCGAATGCAAACGATTTTTATTTCACAGAAAAGGTTTGCCGTCTTATTCTACCAAAAATTCCATCGTTTAACACTGAACACGATTTGTATAAGAGCGATATTTGTATATTACAAAATGTCGTATCTTCCCTTTCTCGAAATACACGAAACAAACTTTTCTCAGACGATTTTCGTTTGTTATTATTGAAATTAATATTTTGCTGCAGAATCGAAGCTGGACGACTACCGCAAAATATTGGACACCAATGTTATAGCTCCTGCGATCTGCGCACGAGAATTTGTTAGTTCGGCCAAGAAACGAAATATAGCTGCACACATAATTAACATTAGTAGGTAGGTAGGAATGTATGCAAAGTCAAATTGTCATTATCAAAATTAAACTGTCTGATTTTCACATTGAAATAATTCATTTAAAAGTGAACTTGGAACATCATTAAAATGGTGACACAATAAACTTTTATAACGTGATAGTAATTCTTGATTCGAGTGCCTCAGAACATTTGCATTCTAAAAACTTACTTTTAGCATGGCTGGGCATAATGCAGAGATAATATCAATCCCGATAGGCATGTACGCTGCCAGTAAATATGCCCTAACCGCTTTGGCTGTTGAACTTCGCCACGAACTCAGTGCAACGGACATTAAAGTTACGGTAAGACTCATCCCCTTGAACAATTCGTCTGTCTTGGCAAGTTTTTCATTCCGATTGTCCGTTTTACTTCCTAAAAAAAAAAAAATAAACAGTTTATCCGAATCCTTTCATTACTGCATTAATTTCGACTGAATTTTGTATTTGTAACCTTCTGTTTGGACTCTACATATAACTTCGAAGTTAATCTGAAATCACGCTCCGAATTGCATCGTATTTAGTCTCGTTTTAATCAGAAAAATGCCACAAATAAGTTCGCAAAAGTTTTATAAAGAAATAATGAAAATCAAGAAAGTTTGTTTAATCGTTGGATCAGTTTCTGTCTCATTTTACATTTCTTAGCGATCGAGTTTTACATCGCGACATTACTGTAACATTTGTTTCTGCGTTTAAACAGAATATTAGCCCCGGAGCAGTGGGGACGGACATGTTGAAAAATTTGATCACGGATCCTAACATTTATGAGAAAATACCATCATTAAAGGATCATGATGTCTCTGATGCAGTGATGTACGCGTTAGGAACGCCGCCGAATGTAGAGGTACGAGTAAACACACAAGCCCACAGTACTGTCGTTTATGGACACGGAATAATAACACAAATAGTAGCGCAACATGTCATCCGAGATAATAAACGGTTCGATGCTGTAATAGTTGTGTTCGAGATGAAAACGGCGAGATTGGAGTCTCAAGTTCTGCGAGACGTTCCAATTGCAATGCAAACATAAACATAAATGATACGAATTGTATTCTTTGCAGATCCACGATCTTATAATCTCGATACGGGACAAATTGAACTCGCTGCGACAACTGGTACGTACAACAAACTCACGAAATTAACAAAGCCTCGTGAAACTCTGATTTAACAATGATTGTCTTACTTTCAGATGCCTACGCTGAAACCGAATAGTGCATAAGAAAAAAAGGAATTATACAAAACTTAAATTAAGTACAAAAATGTTTTTCATATATGATTTGTAACGAAGCCTTACGTTCGAAATACAAAGAGACAACAAACTGTTATGCAAAATACAAGTGTCATTAATTCCGTTCGTTATTCTCGAATCCCACGGTATAGTTATCGCGCACGATTATCGGGCGATAAGTGTTTTCTTGCAGTAGCATGAAAGAAATCGTCGATTAGGTTTATTTTAACTAGAACAGCAAGAATGCGAGCAATTGTTTAGACTATCGCTGCCAATGCGATGTAATGATTTCATCTGCGAGCTGAGAGTTGTTAGGAGTCACGTGACTCCGCTGTTAAAAATAGTTCTGTCTCTTTGGCGGAATAATTGCTTCTGCGAAATTGATTAGGTGACTCAGTCCGGAAAGTCAAGGTTGCGAAGAACCTGCTTGTGTTTTTGTTGACGCCAACGAACTCAGTCCCTCCACTCTATGAATTCGGAATTCGCGGACCCAATTGTTTATTATTTGTCTTTCCGTGAAATCCAAATAAAAGTAACATTTTATTTATTTTATTGAATAAGAAATAATACGTAGTTGTGGAATTATTGAAATGATTACTACTACTAAATAATTACTACAAACTACGCGGTGTTCTCGTGACTATGGCATTTCATAATCGAACGGAGATTGGACAAAGCAGCACGGATCCGACACGCACGAGTTCTAATTTGCGATAAGTGTGTTATTAGAAAAGTACGTTTTTAAATAAATAGAAAAATAGCATCGTCACTGTGGTCAGTGGCGTACCATAATACTCGTTGCAACCTAAGCGTTTGTCCTACAACTGAACTGCGTAGAATTGGAAACATTTCAGGGAAGTTAGACATTAATAAAAATTGTCGAATCTCGGCTTTTTGGTTAACTTCTTTCTCCATTTCTCGATTTATTATTTTCTTCTGCAAATATTTTAAAATATTGCTTTCTATAAAATTACTTAGTTGTAAGTGCAATATTTTAAAATCTTTTTAGGGTCAAACTTTGAAAATTTGTAAAAAATATAATTTAAAATATTCTTAATTCTTCTATATCTTTCTTAATTCTTCTTATTCTTCATATTTTATAAATATTCTAATATTCTATATTTTTAAATAAGAACGAAACAAAAACGATGTTTCGTTAAATTGTAGTTTTTCAGCACTATTTTAAATTTCAGCACTGACTTCATTTTGGCGTGACCCTGGATGATAAGTTAAATTATATACTTCATGCAGATAATGAGCCTGACTTAGAATACGCGACCAACATATTCTGTAAATATTTATTACTTTATTCTGAATAGAATAATCACAAACCATTGCGTCAATTTGACAGAAGAGGGCCACATTAAGTTGCGAAAATGAGGGTCGGATAAGGGTTAAGAAACAGAGAAGCTTTTCTGGAGACACCCGGTATATTCGTATCTGTCCTATTCTTCAAGCCGATCGGGGTCATCTTAACGTATTCACGAGACAAGATCGAAGGAAGAAGCGGGAACGAGGACCATTTTAACAGAACATCGAATTGCTTTGTAACTCGTCGACCAGCAAAAGTTTAATTGGTTTAAGGTTCGTAGGCGGAAGGCTGGATCGCGATTAAAGGACGTCTATTTGTCACGTGTAATTGAACACGGAGTACGGAGGTTCCGTTGTTGAATGCGAATTAGTTCCACATCGATTCTTCATATCTTTATCGGGTAATTGACTCGGGCACAATGCAGGCAAAATGTAGCTGAAAAGATTATTCGTGAACATTTCAAAGCAGCGCAGTTTGCACTGGCGTAGACTGCGACGATTGTCGAGCTTACAATACGTTCCGACAAAAATTATTTAACACTAAAAGCGACTATTTTACATTACTTTATAAAAATAACTAGAATGTGCTGACCAAATTTTTAGCCATTTTTTTTAATAACATATACCCAAATAAATAAATTTGTTGAATAATTCCTCATGGACATAGCTTTAGAATTTTAATAATTGCAAATTAAAAATATTTGTGTCCGTCATTTTGACGGTTCCCGTAAACCTAGTGTTAAAACTTCGAAGTTTACAGAGCAATTTGCTAATTTAATCTAATCATCGAGACTCGATGTTATTGTGCAGTGATTTGTGTTGACATCAATTAAATAATTGACGCATTGACTGCCACACCAGGTGTTCATAAAGTCTCGCAAAATCATAACTGATTTTATAACCTAGGAATGGAAAAGACAAAATTCTAAATTCTTCATTTTATGTATGTAGTGATTACCAGACTGCAGGTCTTTATGCAAAATAAAAACGTTCTGAATCAATTGCGTGGAACAAAAATGCGTGTAAGCATTTATTTCTAATGTAATTGTTAATCGTCGAGAGATAATGTATATCAGTATTCATTTTCTATGACACTTTTATCAACATATTTGCGACATTTTTCTGATGGAAATGTCACCAAACACGATACGATTTGGTCATATTTAATTGTTTAATTCGCGCTGCAATGGAACCTCTAGAATATCTAAATTCTCCATTATCCAAATACGTGCATTACCATATAATAGATCAATTTGTTAGATTCGGGAATAAATTCGATTTAAATATATTCGATTTTAGTATTTGAATTATTAAAATATAGTTTTCTGGAAACGTGAATCGTCCATTATTGTGGCATGACATTGTAACAAAAACACCTGTATGTCTTTAATGATTTGCAGAATAAGAAAGAGACAGGTAGTTCTTACTCCTCCGGTAGTTCTAGCTGAAAATTTATATTCCACTCGACGTCCCATTTGATATTTCTGTGGTTAAAATATTCGAGATCTCTGTATAAAAATCTGTATTTCAACCCCTTGGAATTTCTTTCGCAACGGTGCTCGTAGGATCTATTTTATCTCTTAAAGTTTTCCTACTGTTAGACATAATCGCGTAATGAAAGAATGAGACATAAAACGTAAAATATTTGTACAACACTTTTATCGTTGAGTACTTAATGTCTGGAGTATGAAATATTATTGGAAATAAAATATTGGCTGTATCTTTCCAACTTGTAAAAATGGCTAGTATACCCAGCTCACTTTTCACGCCATATTGTTTTATTTGCACTGTTTTAACACGTTTCATTTATTTCTATACGGATTTTAACACGTGGAACACCCAGATGTATTGATATGTTTTGTAATTAAAATTGAAACCTACACCTCGTGATTGATTTGGTATTATAAATTTAAGGTTTGAATCAATCACAATGGAGTAATAAGAGAATAAGATATGGAACATAAAATATTTGTATAAAACTTTTATCATTTTTTCTTGTATCCCTTTCTATCCTTGAGTACTTAATCTCTGATCACTTTTTACGCGATATTTTTTTAACACGTTTCATTTATTTCTATGCGGATTTTAACTACGTGTAACACCCAGATTTATTGATATTTGTTTTAATTAAAATTGAAACCTACACCTCGTGATTGATTTGAAATTTAAGGTTTGAATAAAGGTTGTGTATTTCTGACTGAATTGATATCTTGAATATCGTTCGTATGTGGTTCTTCTTTCCTGTGTTATATTTACTATCATTCGCAAGACATTCTTCGATAACAATAAGCCAGGTTCGGAGTCTATTCGACGAGGGGAATCGCAAGCAGTCGCTGCAACAGGCATCTCTCGCAGGTAAACAAGCACTCTATCTCGAAACCTTGTTGGTATTCATCGTGAACCAGTTCGCACTGGAGTGTTAAGATGGTGCGATGTACAAACTATTTCCCCTTAAATTTCTTAACGGCGAAAACAGTGAAATCAATATGAAAATTTATTCGTCTCGGTGAATAATAAATATTTGTACCAATTTTGCGTCATTCTGTTTGTATAACTTTGAATATTTTTGAATATTTTTCCGAAAGCACGCGTATAGTTATCGCTCGTCTTTAAATCCTTGAGCATCCATTTGAATATTTGAAATATTGGTCTGTGACAGCTCTGATCAAACGATTCCTTAGACAACCACAATATAGTGATTTTAAAGAAAGCCAACTTGCATTTTCCGTAATAGTTTGACCATTTAGATAACAATATTTATGAGAACTAATTGGGAATATCTCTTTTTAAGAAATTATTCTCGGAATGCTATTGTTTAGACTGTGAATTCCAATTTATTTTAAGTGCAAGTATATTCAGTTCTTGATAATTGCAAGAATATTTATTCCGATTGCAAGTTTAACAATTGTGAAGTAAAATATGCAAAGCCAAGTGATAATAAAATTTGACTGGTAATCGTGGTGGACGAAGAAGTGTTAAGCGAAGAATTCTCAAAAACAGTTAAGAAGCCTACGCAAAAAGTTAACAACGTGTTCATTACAGATGATTGCATGAACGAGATCAATTCTAGATTCTTAGAAGGACCACTGTTGCTCGTAACCCTTTTAATGTTCTCACACGTAATGTTCCTCTAATTGCAATACTGCTGAGTCTTAATGAGCGTTTGTGCAATTATTATTATGTATTGCATAAATTAAAAACGTAAAGAAAATGCGAACATACAACTGTATATAAACCACCACGTTCCAGTTGTAAATTTTACTGCGCGAAATCGGGAGAAAATGCTAATTCCACCTTGGGATCGCTATTGCATAATAATAGTGTTCTAGATTTCATTTTCAATCTTCTTTACCACACTAAACGTTCTCAAGCTTGATGCAAATGCAGGCAAAAACGAGACTATGAATTTTTATAGAAAACAGAAATTGTCCGCGATAGTTGCAACATAAAAAAGCTACTTTGTTTCTTTTCCTAATAATTCAAATGAGCCGAAAATGATACAACATTATTTTTAAATTTTATAAATGCTTTCACTGTCTAAATATAAATATTAAGTATTAAATATTTTTCCCGCTTATTGAAAATACTTACTCATTCCTACTTCACTCATACTTGCTCACTTGTGCTTTAAAATGCGCAGTCCAGCGATAACAGTGCACAGATACGGAATTATGAAACAAGAGCTAGAAATTATTTTCAAAGAGTAACATCAAACTGAAACAACGTATGACGTTGCATAAATTCTTTACGTAACATTAACGATTCATCAGAGATATTCAACAAAAGGTAAGACAAGACGAAACACGTTCAAGAACAATATATAATGTTCTCTCGACCCGCAGACAAAATCGAAAAAACCAGCCACGATGGAAATCGTGATTAACGTTCAAGGTGTTTTTGTAGCCGGTGGTCGTTGGCGTGTATCCAGACGAATCTGTTACACTCCGTGCAATTGAGAAAATTGGAAATTCCGCGCGCACACATTATGTGTCCTTATTTAGATAAAAATGTTAACAGAAAAAAATAACAACTCGTTAACCAACGCGAAACAAGAGCTGCAGCCAGTTCGCGGTGATTATTAATATTAACCGGTTAATAGATACGAAAAAGATTGAATACCCTCGGATATTTGCGCACGCAATGTTAATATACGGTTCAATCTTTACCGTAGGCGAGATCGTTGGCTCTAATCCAGTGTTTAGTTTTTCTTCCCCCCCCCCCCCCGCGGAGCAAAACGAAACGCGAATTCATTATTTTATTCCGTTTCCCTCTCGTCTCTAGAACGAATACTGCAAAAAAGCGAATTTTTTAGGATCCTCTGGCTTCGATCCAAAAACAATAAACGTCGTCGTTCTTATTTGCAGCTAAAACGGCGTGCTGTACAAGTTTCTCAACATCTCACTTTTCTATTAGTCTCATTACAGAAATTATTCAGAAAGTGTACCTTAACACTGGATTTACGGGACCTGTCAAAATGGCGGATTCTAATATTCTTAATTCACGAATATTGAGGTTGTAAAGATGCATCCTTGAGGAATTATTTAACAAAGTGATTTCTTTGGTTATATACTGTTAAAAAATTTTTATTTTTATAAAGTAATGTAAAATAGACATTTTTAGTGCTCCGTAAATCTAGTGGTAAAAGCGAATATAAGAGTCGACTGATAATGGTTATTTATCATTAGACTGCGGACCTTCGTGCAAAATAAAAATGTTGTGATTGCTTATTTCTTCTCTTAATAATTCGTATGTTACAAGAAATATTGAAAAATGTTGAAAAATATTGTAATTTGAATTCTTAGAATCGTTTGATATTGTCATTATTTCGTGTTTCACCTACACATTTTAATCGTAAACGCATAAAGTACTCACAAATTTTTGTGTAAAATGAAAATTTTGTACATCTACCGCAAGAAATTAAGAATTTCCTATATAAGCATAAAATCCGCAATCTAATGATAACGCAGTGCCTGCGCAGAGCATTCTGAAGTGAACAAACTCGTGGTAATTGGAATTGATCGTTTATGTTTCCGGTACGTGCATAGAAAGCTCTCTATGAAGTTGACGAAAGTGAACTGCCACGAGAAGTTGAATGCCCATTTAATGTTACATTGCGCCGCGGTTAAAATGCGCACAATGCGCAGCGTTGATTCTCATAGTTTTCCATAATACGATACAGCAGGCTCCCGTAAGTATAACGCGATTGGAAAAATTGTTTAGAAACACTGTACGCGTGTATTTGTTGTGACAATGGATGTATATGCACAAAAGACTGTTTACAAAGACTGATATACAATATATGTGTTATATTGCCTATGTAAAAAATGATTGAACTACGAAGCACTGGACAATTACAATGTATTACAATTGTTGATTCGTGATCCTCTCAATTGCAAAACCGTTCGCGTTATTCGAAATGCAGTGTTTTACATAAACGAAGAAGCAGACATAAGCTTATGCAGAAACCACGGCTAGCCAGGCGTCAGGCCACACTTTGCATTCCGCGATGCTGTCAGCTTGAAATGCATGTAAATGCATTAATAGAAAGTCGTTCCCCGTGACGTATAAGCCGAAAACGCAAACTTATTTCGCAGACGATGACTGATTAACGAGCTTCGCATTAAGTCAGGCAATCTCCGTGTGTACTGGCGCCAATCTTATTTGTCATAATAATAATAATATTTAATAACTAGACTTGCGAAGTTTTATGCAAAATACAAATTGCCTGCATCAATATCAAGATGCAGGGGCCACATAGATTTCTTTTTTTAATAGTTTTAACAAGTTGGAAATATTTCAACAGTGTTTTCAAATTCTTTAACCTCTTAACTTAAAAATTATTTTGTAAAAGTGTGTATTATATTATAGTATAATACCCGAGTATTCTCGGGCTTTTAAGTGAAGAGGTTAAATCTTTTCGTTGCTTTGGATTTGATCTGCCGCGTGGGCCCCCTTTCTTTTTTGTTAATAAATAGACTGCGGATGTTTCTGCAATTTTTTAATTTTTGTAGACAAATTTTAAGAAATTGAAAGCACATGAAATTTTATTTTTAGTGGGAATAGCCTTTGTAGATGCAAAATGCATAAAAATCGTACTAAATTTTCTCGCGTTTTATGTTCTCGAATGTTTTGAAAATTTTCATGAGCCATAAATGCATTAAAGTTCTACTATTAACAAGTTTATGAGCATTTTCTTGCAACTTCCATTTCTAACTCGAGTTTGACGGCCCCAAAATTTTTACCGCTCGGGGCCACCACTCGACTCGAGCCGCCACTGCCTGTAGACACTTCGCTCTTCCATTTATCCCACTTCGCATTCGATTATCTGTTTTACAACATTATCCATCACGGCCGAAATACAAAAACTATTGCCGAGGTTGTTCGCGCACGCCGTTTAAGCGTGAATTAGACGAATCGCAGTCTCCTACGAACCGGTGGACAAGAAAGTTTGCCGCATTGTGTTGCAAAGGGAGCCCGCGTTCCAACGAACCTGCACCGATCGATTGGTTAACCTGCCGCTGGGAATAATTATCGTTAATTAATATACAACTCGAAGACGCGTCGATAAGCGTATTGCACAACGCACTCAGTGTTGGTGTTTCGAATTACACCATTCGATTTACACTATACAGTGACGTGTGCAGAGATTGGCGGTGTGAGGGAAAATCGGGTGAGTTATTAATTAAAAATAAAATTGCTTTCAAAATTACAGGATATTATCTAATCAAAATAAAAATGGTTTGCATGAATTGTAAAATACAGGAGTTATTTAGGAGTTTATTTCTTTCTTTAACAATTTTAAAACATTGAAACTTACAAATTAATATCCTCTAATTCTTTTAATCTTTCAAATGTGTATATGAATTGTAAAATACAGGAGTTATTTAGGAGTAAGTTTTAGGAGTAAGTTTCTTTAAAAATTTTAAAAGATTGAAATTTACAAATTATTGTAATACCCTCTAATTCTTTTAATCTCTCTAATCTTTCAAATATCACTAATTCATTGTTCTCAGTAAATACATCAAATCCGCAAACTAATGATGATAAGAGCTTTACTTATTAATTTGTTTACTTTGACGAATTACTCAAGGAACAAATTACTAACGAACTACTAACTCGATGGCAATATTTATAAACAACCACGGTAGAAATAATAGTAGAAGTTAAACTTTGTTAGAAGCTGAAAGGAAATACCTCAGCACTCGAATGGCGATTGTAAGGCGTTACTAAAAATTGCTATATTATTCAAAATATTTTTTACATTATTACTTGTTTAATTTATGGAAATTACTTCACACGCAAGTATGAAAATTAGATCTAATTATCTTCACTTGGCGAGGGACCCTATCGTATTTTGAAGGCGATAAAAGTCTCGTTAAACTTTATCGAATATTCCCAATGCCGATTGTATTTTACGACACGAAAAATGCGTATTGTGTAACTCGAACTTCTTATTCGATTCGTAACGTTTCAACCAGAAACAATCCGTAACGCAGTGTAACAAAACAGACAATGCGTTTTTACTGGATAATGAAACGTTGCTGCCAATACGCGAGAAAAATTACACGTTGCGATGTAATAATAGTTAGTCGGGAACGTCGATTTACGTGTGTCGATACAGTCCACCGGAAGAAACTCACAGCGAAACAAAAAGGGCCTGTTCTTTTTTTATTTTTTTTTGCGGGGTGCGGTGAACAGAATTCGTCGTCTCGGGGAAAGTAAAAGTGACATAACGGTGACATACTCCGATGTCACAACTCACTTTTTCGACGGTTTACGGGGCACTAAATATGCCTATTCTCCATTACTTTATAAAAATAACAAAAATGTATCTATCAAAATTTGTAGCCATTTTTTAAGTAATATATACTCAAAAAAATCAATTTGTTGAATAATTCCTCAAGGATGCATCTTTACAATCTCAATATTCGTAAATTAAAAATACTAGAATCCGCCATTTTGACTGGTCCCGTAAATCTAGTGTTAGCTAACGTAACGTAGGTCTGTTTAGGTATTGTTTTCCACGAAGAATGTCGGTCAGATGAAAATGAGAGATTGATTTAGAGAGAGGGAAAGCTGAAATGCGCATGAATTACGAGTGAAATAATCGTATTCCAACGAGCGCGTAACTATGCAGGACAAATTCGAAATGGAAGTGAGATTTCTCAATGCGGATCGATAAACTGTAGATTTTATGCAGACTAATTTATAGAAATTGATAAAGATTATTTCCTGATCTATTAAGTCCCATTACGATTCAAAGAGCACGAGAATCTTGTTAAAATTTGTTTAAACGTTTCAGCATACCGAGTTCTAGAAAATAAGAAAATGGCAGTCCAGTAGGCAAATATAAATGTTTGAGAAAGAAGCGACTGCTTATGATTTTGTTCTACACAATTGTGTTCGATGTATGTCGTTAATTAGAGATAGAAGAATACTGGTGAAAAATTATTTTTCACCTGCTCTGCTATCTTTTACTGTTTCTTGTTTCGATCGTTTTTCTACACTGTTATTACCGCAAGTGTGGTACTAATTTGTATAATAACTACTAGACTGATTTTTGTGCATATAGAAATGTCCAAACGAATTTACATACGTTTCTTCAATGTGTTCCAAGATTGTAGCGAGTCTAAAGTAAAATAAAAAGACCATCAGACTTTCTTAAATTGCGCACAGTATACTTTCTAAGCTCTAACAGCTCCTGTAAGCTGCGAATAAACAAAACCCACGTGTCGCGCATGTACTTTCTAAATAATATTTAATTTCATTATTTTTGTTAATATTTTCTGGTAATACTCTCTGACGTTTGGCGATAATTTTCGCTGTATAAAATAAGTAACACAGTGTTCACAATGAATATTCCAAATTAGCAGAATACTTACATATTGGTGGAAATTGAGCATCTTCGCGTGAAATAATTTGTCTGGTTAGACATACGTAAGTAAAAACAAGTTTTCCAGAATCTATAAGAGGAAAACTGCGAAAGATTTGTAGCCGTTTTTACATGCCGTTTCTTTTCTTAATAGCCCATTAAAAGTGTGGTCTTCCAACACGTTGGTACCGCTGAACATTATTACGACATAGCACGCACGACTATATTTTGCCAGAAAACGAGAACATATTCGTTTTTCATAAATTTATTAATAACAAACACATTCAACTTTTCTCTAAATAATCTCAAATTAAACAAATCTATGATCAATCTTTTATTTAATCTATTATTAATCTATAATTATCTATAATTAATTCGAATACATATATTTCCATGTATATTTTCGTTGTTCCCCGACGCATATAAAATTATACATATGCAACAATCGCACCTATATTCTCTACTGCCGTGAACGTTTAACAGTTGTTTACAACAAGGAAATATTTTAAGCACAATGCGCCTATTTCTGGCACGCGATACGGAGTATGAAGATGTAAGGATGACCCAGTGGCTAATTACTAATTAAAAAAGCCATTAGCTGGAATACGATCTATGATAATCCGTCCGCTAACCATTATATGCTTTTTCTATTAACGTAACCGCTTAATGAGAGGCGTGTGTATCTATGATCGGCTCGCGAATTTCTTGGACGCGCTCCGCGGAACGTTTTTGTGCACTTAATGTGCTGTGAAAACCACCTTGCAAATTACTCTTGTCACGATTAGCTGATGCTGCTTAAAGCAGAATTTGATTTTTATTACAGTTCCAACAGATTTCGTAATTTTGCAATTCTGATCATCGATCCTGCAACCGTCCACATTGTCAAAAGAATTAGCTTTAACCCTTAGCACTCGAATGGCGACTGCAAGGCGTCGTTAAAAATTGCTGTATCGTTATTCAAAATATCTTTTACATTATTAAATTTGTTTGTATTTAATAAATTACTAAACTTTTCAGTACTGTGCGAGCTAATTGTACCATTTTCGTATGTATAACACGAGAAAAAATATATAGAAGGGAAATATTCTAGGTAAAGAAATAAAAAACAGAAAGAAATAAATAAACAGAAGTCAAGGCAAAAACGATGAAGAGACTCTAAGACTCCGTAGACTCCCGATAAGGTAGAATGACCAAGTTACCGACAAAAATGGGCGAAAAATGGTTTCACGTGCCTCAACTTTTCGTCCTTGTATGAGAATATTTTTCGCTGGGAAAGAGCCCATTCGAAAAAGGAAGGTTATATTTGGTAATATAAGCGTCGAAACTAGGCCAAAAATTGACGATCTGCATGCCGTGGAATCCAGCTACAAATTGATCTGCATTTTGTCTTGATTCTCTGCGAAATAAAGCCAAATACTTGAAGCACGTTTCTGGCGTCAGAATTCATGATATCGATAATACAGAGCAAAAAATGTGACAAGTTTAGTCACAGACCCGTCGGATCAAGACCAAGACGGATCTTAAGTCAGTGGCTGAAGGCTGTGAACGGAAATTATACAGCAGTTACCGACCTGCTGACTCTGCAAAAGTCACGTGACTACCCTTGGCTCATTGCAACACGTTCTATTGTGTCATTCAAAATTTTTCACAGATCAATAATTTTTTGTTCATTTACAATATCACGAAGTGTGGAAATTCAATTTCGTCATCAATATCATCGCGCCAAGATGAACCACGGTTTGCAAAATTCAGTTTTACAGAATTATGTATAATGAGATAGGGAAACCTATTATAGTATATCACATTTCGATAGAAGTCCCTGCTGCCAGTCGGCCATTGAGGATTCGAATTTCTCCTGAATGCGCCGATAGAACAGTAGAAATAAGTAAACCTAAGAAGCTTGGAAGAACAGTGATTCAGAGGACTAGAGACGATCGTTATTTCGGTATTAAATGTTCGTTTATACAGAGTAATAACGAGCCCTTAATTCTAACAAGGCTACATAATTGTCATATAATTATCGTTTCAATTTCTCGCGAGTTCTGCAATGTTGAATAGCCGGAATGAATAGCGTAGAGGAACAACGAATCGTCTCGAGCGGAATTACTGTATGGAAGGTACGTGACAGGCGGTACGAATCGAGCGAATCAACGGAAATTAGCGAACCGATTTTCAGGCCGATCCGTTTATGAAAATCGCGGCACCGTTGCGATTGGAAGTTTAATTGTCCGCTCTGGGATCGACTGACGCGGGCAAATTTTATTTACGTTCCCGTCTAATTATTCAAATCATATTTGACAAACAGCTGTACTGTCCAACTCGGTTAGGTGAATTATCTCGGCGGACGGTCCATATTCCGCTACAATAACCGTTCCCACCAAAGATATGTTTCCTTTTTCTCGTCGTTTCCGGAAAGAGTAAACAAACGTTACGCTACTTACATATAATACAGGCTGTACCGAAAATTATGGTCATTTGGTGATTCTACGTGGAAAAATAAGTCCAAAAAAAAAGGAATAATATTTTTTGGAGAAAATCGAGTTTGAAAAATATAGTGTCTCAAAAATATTGTACTTCCTTGAAACGGGTAATTCCTCAGGTTATTTAAAGTAACTTTTTCCTTTGCGAAAATGTTCTCCGCGGTCTTGTTAAGGAGTTATTCGCGAGAAACGCGGACAATATTGTTATTACAATATATTACAATATTGTTGAGACAAGCTGTGTATTTGCAGCAGACTTGAGCACCTCTGAAATATCATTATTTCAAATTCTATTTCAAGTATTGTGTTATTTTATTTTATAATTACTTCTTGTGATCGCCCTTAAAGTAACATTACTTGAAATATTATTTCAAATAACGTATTAGTTTACTTTATAATTATTTGAGATAATTGCGAAATTGTTAACCAAAATTATATCAGGTGACATCAAGTATTTTGAGGATTATTTCGTTTGATAAACTTCAAATAAAGAAATACTGGAATTGCTAATATTTCAAGTGAATCAATATTATTTTTATTGTCAAATAACAGTATTGCAAAGTAACGGTGCGGAATAAATTATTTCAAATAGTTATTTCTTATTTTCATTTCAAATAACATTCTCCCAGATCTGATTTGTAGGAAGTAGAATTGGTTGGTCATGGTCAGACGCGTCAACCGATCCCTGTCCAATAGCACGCCTACCCGCTGCACGTTTAAACTCGATTTTCTCGAAAAATCTATAAAACTTCTATCAAAAATAAAAAATCTGTAGAAAATTTCTAGTAAACACGAGTTAACAATAAAATAATAAGATCGACGAAATTAAATCTCGTTCGTTCAACGATAAGATGGCGGAATCAGTAACGCAGGAAATAACCTTCTACTCTTCGTGAATAACGCTCAGAGAATATTTTGCATAAAGATTCGCAATCTGGTAATACTAGCGGGATTTAAATTTCTGAGTGGTCGAGTACAACATAAAGCAACATTTGATGGAAAATCTGCTCCTTCCGCGGTGCGTTACCGATTCTTCTCGCGCGTGCTACTTGAAACCGCTGATATCGCTCGAAGTTTTCCCACCGTTCCGTCCCGCCTCTCCTTTTTCCTCCCCCGGAGTAGGAGTACTTTCGTTATGCTCCAGATCTTCCCTTTGCTCCGCGCGTTTCCCCTCTCGTGCAGAAAATCCAAAGTGATAATAAACCGAGACATCTCAAGTTTCCCCAGTCAGTCGGTTCTCGCGTTCCAAAAGACGAGCCCCGGACAACTGATCTCTTTCGCCGTGTTCGCCGGAAAGATGGTCCACGGACGTAAGCGCAAAAAATGGACGTCTTCCCGCTAATAACAAGATACCTTTCTTCGTCGCCGATCTTTCACCCCCTATACTATCGACGTAAGAACCACTTTTGATCCGAAGAAAAGCGACGCGCCTATTCACCGTTCGCAACACTCTTTCACCCTTCGAAATAATCACCGGCGCGCCGGCCATTTAACGCTTTGCGACCAACGAGAGCCTATTAACACATCACTTCATTATTAACTGTACTTACCAGATTTCATTTATAATTCAACAAAGAAAATTGTTGATCTTTTTTTACTAGGTTCACGGAGCACTAAGAGTGACTATGTTACGTTACTTTATAAAAATAACAAGAATGTGCTCCCCAATTTTTCGCCATTTTTAATAACATATACCCAAAGAAGTAAATTTGTTGAATAATTCCTCATGGATGTGTTTTTAGAATCTTAATAAATGTAAATTATTATTTTGTTAATTGTAACACCTAGTGTTAAAAGGCCTACCGATGGACTTCCGGTATGTCAAGTGTTTATACGTTTTTCTGACGACCGTGTTATGCAGTGGAGCCAAAACAGTGTTAATTTTCTTCTAAGATATTTTTACATTAATTTTTACACGATGTCAGAATCCCCCAATTGTTAATTCCTCGAACGTGTGCCTTCACCGTGTTCATTTTGCGCAGATTATTATCATTCACAGGACCGTTTTGTCTTCCGTATAGAATTCTATAGAACCGAAGATAAATTCGTGCGTCCTGGTGATAAATATGAAACACATTTTTCGCCGGAGACTGTTCCCGAGAATATCGAACTTGAATATTTATCGTACCTGTAACAAATAGAAACGGTTTGCAATGGAAAGGCGCATTATTCGAGTTCTATTCGACGGCACGCACTTCCAATGAATATTCAAATTCGATTTTCTCGGCCGCCGGCGGACCGTTAATTTTGGTGTTCTGGGCTAACGCTGTTTGGGGACCTACCCAGTTAACCCAAATCAACTCAAGTAGGTACGAAACATTTTTGTATAATTTCTATTCTTTTAAGTTTTTAACTTAAATTGTTTTTTTTTGTCCCTGGGCTGCAACCCAGAATACATTCGTTTTCGCGTAAAACTTTCCACCATTTTATTCCATAACGACCCTATCTTCCCGAGTACAATAACTGCGGTTGAATTTCACCACATTTTTCATTTCGCTAAATATGTTCTTGCAGTTATTTTCGAGATGAACGTCTCGCTGATATCGAAGATGTTGACGCTGATGATACTGTCGGAGTTTTTGGTGACAAGTGTGGTGGCATTCTTCTTCTCGTCGTTCGTGTCGAAGTTGACGGCGGAAGCGGGTATACCGTCGACAGTCAAGCTGAAAAGCGAAGATGCGAGCATCAAAAACGAGAAATTTGGTCGCGTACGAGATAGAAAACCTCATATCGTCATTATTCTCGCCGATGACATGGTGAGCTTCTAGCTACGTCCACGCTGATGCGACTTTTCGTTAACGTGTCTTCCAACAGGAGGCGACGACGCAACGTTACTATATGTTCGTTCAGTGTGGACGTAGCTTTACGATTCACTGTAATATCCGCGAAAGTTCAAACTTTCGCGCGACCGTACGCCAAAGAGTGGAATGTGATCTCATATGTTTCAGGGATGGAACGACGTGAGCTTCCACGGATCGGATCAAATTCCGACGCCAAACATCGACGCTCTCGCGTACAACGGGATCATCTTAAACAGTCATTACGTGCCTGCATTGTGCACACCGAGCAGAGCCGCTCTAATGACCGGGAAAAATCCTGTTCACCTCGGCATGCAACATTCTGTTATTTTCCCGGCTGAGCCGCGGGGACTGCCTCTGAACGAGAAACTGTTACCTCAGGTGGGTTTTTGACCTTCAACTTTTTGCCAAAAACTTCCCAAAAACGCAAGAAAATTTAGATTTATCACTGGACTCCGGATCTTTAAGCAAAAGAAAAAGTTTGTGCGTCGATTGCAAGACACGGGAGCTAAATGTAAATTGATATTTGTCACTAGTAATTTTAACGTAGTGAAAATAATATACTGATACTCTGTTGGGGGTTGCGTAGGTCTCAATAACTATTATGTTTATTATTATGTATATAAGTATAACAATACATTATCTTTATATGTGGACCGTTTATTTTGAAAGTGGTGTAAGTCCATTTTTTAAAAAAATGAGATATCGCATAATTTGTATATTTGTATATTTTTATCAACAAAAAATGGACTTGCGCCACTTTCAAAATAAACGGTCCACATCTTGACAGTTATCCCGCGCTTTTCCTGACGCCATCAGCATGGCGTCCCCCCTCTATAAGGGCCGTGCGCGCGAGCAGTGGGCCCTGTTCCATTTATCTCCTACCATCCTCTTCAAAGTCTTCTAATCCTTTCACTATTTTAAATTGCACCTACTCATTTTTGTCATAAAATCCGGAGTCTATTTATTACATTCAAACATTCGTAACGGAGAGGTAGAATTTCGTTTGGTTAAATGTTATAATGAGAACTACCCTTCTGATTTATGAAATTCCACTCTGAATTTTGTAATTCTGTAACTTACAATATAAAAGTCATTGATCTTTTTGCAGTACTTAAGAGAAGTAGGCTATAAGACTCACGCGGTTGGCAAATGGCACCTGGGATTTTACAGGAAGACGTATACTCCCACGTTTCGTGGTTTCGATACCCATTTCGGCTATTGGAACGGTCTCCAGGATTATTTCACGCACATTACCCAAGAACCGGTAACTATCTAATCAATTTTAGGACTCGTGCGTTCAAACCGTTTTGTTCATAACCGAGATATGTCACACTGTTTCGTGACCGGGATACCAATGACCATTATTTAAAATTTTTTACCCGAAACAACGGCATGTTGCGTTCTTAGAATTAACACTAGAACTACCGGACCAGTCAAAATGACTGGTTCCTAATTTTTCTTTCACAATTACTGAAATTATAAAAATGTTTTCACCAGAAATTTTTTAATAAACTTCTTCATTGAAGCACATGTTAGAATAAAAATGGTATGAAGTTTGACTAGATGTAGTTTTACATCAGCATAACAAATTTCTAACTTAGGCTCAAATGGGTACGGTAGAACCTCGTTTCTTGCACGGGCTCTCCGTTCGTTGCACATTAACATAGATGGTGGGGGCCACGTGATATTCCGAGCAGCTTAGGGAGTGGGGAATAGACTGGTCTCCCTATTTTCGGACTTTCAATTTTTCTGGTTTTTCTGGTCTCACCATTTTGAGGGGTAAGGCCAAAATAATCTCAAAAAAATTTTGTCCCCTTACCTATGGAGCGTCCTGGTGGGGAAATACGGAGTGGGAAAATGGAAGGAAGCACAACCTCGATTTTTGCACGCACTTTCGGCCTGGTTTCGTGCAACTAGCGAGGTTCTACTGTACACGGTTGTGAACAGAAGGGTTAACACGCTCTGCCACGGCTGCCGCTGAAATTCGATCAACAATTTCCTGATTGGAGTGTTCCGCAGAGCGAACAATTCGGGGATTTTCGTGGTTTCGACATGCGACGAAACCTTTCCGTCGCCTGGGACACTGCGGGGCAATACGCGACTGATCTTTTCACGAACGAGGCGGTGAGATTAGTCAAGGAACACGACGCGAATCAACCGATGTTCCTGTACCTGGCTCATCTGGCGCCCCACAAAGGGAATCAGAATCAGTTGCTGCGCGCTCCCGACGAAGAAATTGCCAAGTTCGCGTATATCGCAGATCCTGAAAGGAGGATTCAAGCTGGTAACTATCTGCTACATGCGCTAGATTATGAGACACCTAATGAATTGCACAAGCAAACTTCCACCGCTAGCAAAAAGTTACTCGAACAGCTGTCGACGAATTTTTCCATTTCTGTCTTTTAATCTGAGCCAAGACTCCGTGGATTCGCGATAAGGTAGAGGGACCACGTTACCAACAAAAATAGGCGAAAAATAGTTTTACGTGCCTCAACTTTTCGTCCTTGTTTGAGAATATTTTTCGCTTCGATTTAGAGAATGTGTCATAGAGTGACAAATAGATTTTATGGATTTATGACAAGCATGAGTAGGTGAAATATAAAACACTAAAAGGATTAGAAGAATTTGATTTGATGTGATACAATACCATCGACTGAAATTATTAAAGAGAGAAACGGATTTTTATTTGCTTCCAATAAATTGCTACGGAGTATTTTCATTTTGCATAGAGTCTAGTAATGAAAATGTGCTGCCTGTTCGTAGCCGTTGTGTCAAGATTAGACCAGAGTGTCGGCGAAGTGATGGACGCTTTAAGGACCCGTGGAATGTTAGAAAACAGCATTGTGCTATTCATGAGTGACAACGGAGCACCGACCGAAGGTTTACTGAGCAATCAGGGCAGCAATTATCCGCTCCGAGGCGTAAAAATCGATTTTTACAAAAAAAAACCATTGTGCACAGGCTGCGAAGCTGAACTTTCGATCATTTTACAGATGAAGGATAGCCCGTGGGAAGGTGGGACGCGAGGAGTGGCAGCCATCTGGAGTCCTCTGATCAAAGCGTCGAGAAGAGTCTCGAATCAGATGATGTTCATGTCCGACTGGCTTCCTACGTTGTTGTCTGCGGCTGGTTAGTTAATAAATTGTTAAATATATCTAATTTTATCGACTGCACTTCATCAAAAAGAAGCTTAACGATGTTCTTTTAAACAATATTTCCAGAGAAATAGATTAAAGCATTATTATTATTCTTACTGGCATGTAGAACTCTATTAACACATTCGCGACCAGTATAGCGTACAGTCCTAAATAAAAGTATTGGCACGTATGTTCGTATAAAATTCTTTGTAAATCTGTAAAGAATGCATTCTTTATGCATAGATGTGCAGAGAATTTTTTACGAAGACACGGCCCGTGCGAATACTTTTGTTAGGTATGTGTTGCGATTTTATTTCGTTATTTATAAATTATAGATTCTCGTTCGAGTAAATAATTTCGCTCGTTGTTCGCACGTTTTCCAGGAGTGAACATGAAGCATTTCGATCACATCGACGGGTTCAATCTTTGGCCGGCTCTGGTGTCGAATAGACAAAGTCCCAGGTCGGAGATCGTGATCAACCTTAACGACATCGACAACTACACCGCAATCAGGCGGGGTGACTTCAAGTACGTGATCGGCCAAACGCAGACCGGCGGCAGCTGGTTAGGCGCGACCGGAGATTCATCCGAAGGAGTTCCTCCGGTGTACAGCCCCGACAAAATATTGCACAGCAAAACAGGCGTCGCTATCTCCGGCATCATAACCGCTAGACAAGCGATCGAGCTGGGGGAAAGACGAAAACGAAACGCGGACGACGCGACGCTGAAAGGAAATTTCCGGGAGAAGATACTCACCGCCGACGAGATACTGGAGTTGCGGCGGCGGGCGCAAGTAACGTGCAACGTCAGAGATGAAGACAAGGTTTGTGAAACGAGCTTCTAAGGTAAATCACATCTTCGATGTTTTCGGTGTACAGGGTGTATCAAAATTACATGTCACGACCAACCTAGCGTGATTCTACGCCTCTGGATCGGTGGAGATCTGTTAAAAAAATGCACCGCAAAGTTCACCTTGACCCTGAAAGTCAAGGTCGAAGTATCGAAAAATTTGATGAGTACTATACGATGCAATAAAAAAAATTTTTCAACACTTTGACCTTGACTCTCAAGGTCAAGGTCTAGTTTGCGGTGCATTTTTAACCAATCAGGTGTAGAATCAGGCTGTGGTGGTCGTGACATATAATTTTTATACACCCTGTATAGTAGAACCCAAGTGTCTCCGTTAGGATTGGACATAGAAGAGAATGTTAAAGAGAAAAGTTGTATTGTTCAAGAAGGCAAATATAGCGATATAAACAATTTTCTGATTGTTGTTGTCGTCAAGGTCTTTCGAAGGTCATCTACGGTTTTTTAAATGACCTGTTATACTATGACCTTCAAATGTCCTTGGACTCATAAATGGCATAGTTTAACTACTCCGTTTGATCATAGAAAATTTAGTTTCTTCAGCCATTAGCCATTAGCTAAAATGGTCGTTAAAAATATTTCTTGGAAATACACCCAAAATACACCGCCCTTGATAGTTGGCGTTTTGAAAAAAAAAAATCTTGGTAGTGCGGGGATTAATTTTCATTAATGTTCACGTTTCCTGCTATTTGAAAATGTTCGTCTTACAAATTCATAACAATCGAGTTATTGGCTTCCAATGGTTCCGTTTTAATCCACAGATCGCCTGCGAACCTCTAAGAGCACCCTGCCTCTTCAACATAGCGAAAGACCCTTGCGAGATGTTGAACCTCGCCGACAGAAGACCGTTGATCGCGGTGATATTAGAGAAAATCATAATGAAGCACAGGCTCATGGTTGTGCCGCCTAGCAATTTGGACGGTGATCCTAGAGCAAATCCAGCTCTCTGGAACGACACCTGGACCAGCTGGGACGAACCTAATCCCTTAGCGCTGAGCTACACGAGCGAATTTCGATCGAACCAAGCACCGGCGATTGCTTTGACGTCCATCATCGTTAGCCTCTTCATGCTCGGTGTACTGACGTTGGTTGTCTCGAAGTATAGAAAATCGGTACCAAGAAGAACAAAGTCTCTGGATGATCAGAATGGTCATGAAAGGATCGCGTGCACCGAAATCGGTCACACGGAGTCGCATCCGGTCCATAGACTACTACAAACTAAACCGAGCCGCATAGTTAAACGCGACGATAGAAATTGACGTTTCTCGACGGGATACACGAGGTCTATTTTAATTGTTGTAACGATTCATTATAGACACCAGTCTCGAAGGCTCTGATACTCAAAGCCATTTATCAACAGGCGTAGAACTCTCTTCACATTTCGATTGTTTTTATGTTTAGACACCGGCGAAATGTGTAAGGAAATGATTGTTGTTAGAGCAACGAGACCGCGGATGCTTGTATATTTGTAATGAGGAAATCGGTAGAGTTAAATGCAAACGAATAAATTTTTTGTTATTCCGTAGCTGTGAAAACTATGGCAGCGTGTGCATAAATATTCTATATTCTTGCAGTGTCTACCTGTTAAATCTCATGGTAAATCTACTGTCCGTGCCTCACAAGAAGTCTCGCGGGACGACACAAGGGCAAAGTATGTGTCTGACGTCACATGCTACATACATACATAGTATATATGACCGGTTTAACCTATAGTGCGCTAAAAATTGATATCTGACCAACCAGCATCGCATTCCCTTCCCGGGACTTCTTGCGTGTCATACACAGCACTATCTGACTAAATACTGCCCGTCATTTTTCATTTTTTCTTTCACAACTTCAGCCTCGTGTCATCTCGTTTCTTTAAATAAGGTAAATTTCGCACGATCCACGTGGTATACCAAAGCATTATACCATCGACGGGATCAATATAACGCAGTGAGAAGTACTGAATTGTACAAGTACCGCTTGCTTTGCCAAGTTTGTTGTACTTGCAACTAGATTTGCTCAATAAAATGTAATACTTTTGTATTAGTTCCTAGGAAAGTACCGAAGCCTTGTTTAAACTTCAGTACGTACAGTCGGTGAACTTATTACTATTCTTATTAAAAAAATGTTAATAATACTCACCAATACATTCCGCTGCTATCCTCGATGAAGTGTGTAGCTTTTCTAACCAGCATGGCGGTTTTCGACATGGATTTTGTGCCTTGGGCAGCAATGACTCGGCGTTTTCATGAAGATAAAACAAGCAATTTAAAATAATAACTATAATAATACAAAGTAATGCTGCTGAAATTGTACTTACAAAGAAAACCGTGCCTAACGTAAGGACATGGAGTTACCCGTGAATAAAAACACGTCCAATGAAGAAATATTACGTCTTATAATTTATTTATTCGCCGAAGTTCGCATTTTTCTGTACAAAATTTCGTGGAAATAGAAAGTTCCAATCATCATGGTCAAAGAACAACGGATAATCACGGCATGGACTTCGTTCATGGACAAAATGCTAGTGAACGAAACTGCTTATTTTGACAGGCCAGCGGTTTCTTTCGAGCAGATTCGTGTTTCTCCCGAGATAGTGAAAACTCTGAGGAAACGTTCGCGACAAAAAGTCGACGAGTTGCGCGGACAATTTACATGAACGCTTTCGTTCAACGCAACAATCGTGAGAACGTTAAAATAGTAATCATCGGAACAACACACTCCCCCCCCCCCCCCCTCCCGGATATCATACCGATACCCGGGAAACATCTTACAATATTTAACATTTTCGTAGCTAATAAAATAACTGAAATATACACTTTTCTCCAAGGCAATTCTTCGTTTACGGTGCACCTAGGAAAGGAGGGCTATACAACGATTATGGTACAATCAAGTGATCTCCTCGCACACTCTTCTGCCCCGAAGAGGAGAGACTTCTTCCGGTTTGGAAAGCCTAGAAAAGCGCAGGACTCTTTTGTCGGAGTCGTATACGGCCTCGAATGCTTCTTTCCGATCCCTGGTTCCGGCAAGGTCCGCCTTGCTTCTCACAAGCATGGTGACCTCGGGATAATAAACTTGGACGAACCGTTGCCACGCGGTGACCGCGTCTATCGTCTCCGGTCCAGTCTCATTACAGGAATTGTCTTGGCAGTTGGCACTTGGCAGGAATGTATCCAGAAGGCAAGGAGAGTGTCCACTTCGCCGTTGTCAGAGTCTCACATGTGCACCACTTTTGGCGTACTGTAACAAAATTACGTGTAAAGTAAAACTCTAACTGAAAACTGTAAGAAATAGACTTACAAGGAGACTGCATGGTTCCGGACTTCGCTTTTTGGACAAGATCATTGTAGATTTTGTAAGTATATTTACAAGAAGATGTAGTAGTGGTGCTGGTAAGGCCCCTGGCTACTACACTGGAGCTCTAGTGTTTTATTTCTTTTCTTTTGGCCTTTTTGTATACTACAAAGTCTATACGGTCTTGTCCAAAAAATGATTTCCAGAACCGTGCGGTCTCCTTGTTAAGCAAGAAACATATGTGTAAGTTTTATGGGCGATGGAGAGAAGCAATGTTGATTTTGTAATTTTTGAAATAAGTATTTCAACTTTTGGTTAAGTGGGTAGTTTATCTATCATCGACTAGTTAAACAAACGAACGTTTGGTATGAATAAAACATTATCGAAGCAGATGAAAAGCTTACCTTTTTCCCCATAACCAGTTCAGCAAAACGCTAGATTGACTCTGGACATCCCTAGCTGTGAACACATCCATTTTATTGAAATTTATTAAGATGATTCTTGCAGTAACAATTTCTTAAATCAAACCAAAGCTTTTAAAGCACGTTCATTGAATTAGTCTCTTTCAAAACTAACCGAACATTCTATTCCAAAATACTTCAACATATTTGTAACTTAAATGGGACAAGTATTTGTCCCATAATAGATTCTCTGATTATATCTTCATCAAATGTGATAATTAGGTACACAAAATACAGAGGTTAAAGCATTACCCCATTGTTAAGATAATTTGTACACTCAAAAAATTGCAACTGTACTGTCGCAAGTGTCAGATAATCAGCTACGCAAAAAGCAAAACTAGAACAGTATTTACAGAAAAATAAACAAACTTAAAAACATTGATCAAATGTCGTGTCGACGTTTGATGATACATACATAGTGTATAATTCGCATTGACGAGTCTGGCAGCTGCTTCTGGGGGCAAAGTACTTAGGACGTCTTTGTGCGCTAGCAAAGACATTTGCTGTGTGTGCCTCAATTCTCGTTCATCCCTCAATCGTACGTCTTTCGCGTGGCTCACCGTGTGTAACTGTGACAGCCTAGAGGGAAAACTAGCTTTTACAGTAAAACAAGGAGCGTACGTGCTACCGGTATGTTTATTAACACGTTTCTTTAACACCAGCTTATTCACTTTCACACTATCTTCCCATTTGGGAGAGTTATTCTGTGATGCGAAGTCCAATCAACAATACCAACGCTTAAGTGGGCTTTCAAAATGGATTTCGAGGTCGTGAGAGCTAGAGTAGCCCAACTGCTAAAACAACATTTCTCAGTATTAAGGAAAAAATGTATTCTGGTACTGCGATTTTTATTTACCATGTGCAAAGCAAAATGGTGAATTAGTAGAAACAGTAGATCCGCTTTTAATAAATGTTTATGAAAATTTTCAAAGAATCATGTCAATACACATTGAGTAACTATCAGAATTGATACGACGTCCACTTAAGGATTCATATTATAAGCGAATAACAAAGATTTCTATTTTTATAAATGATTAAGATGCGAACGTGTTAAATGGACTGTTCGGTGAAACAGTAATTTATTCAATACAATCAACTGAACCCAAGGGAAACATTTCATTCGCATAACAGAATTTCGAGTGAAATATGTATCAATACTTTGCGACTATAAAAATCTGGATGAACTTCGAACGTTCATTGATGCGAAACATTTACTTCTTGGTGGAGAAAATTCATTCGTGGCTTCGAGCGACATTTGTGAATGGTACGGGGTTTGGAGAAAGGGTGGATCAACTGGTCAAGCTTGTTTTGCAGTCTTCTACGTGCTAAACAAATTCGGGATTAAATAAGCTACGAATTTTCCCGATTGTATAGCGTGCACAAAAATTATCAGTCACACACTCCACAGCTAATAACTTTCGTACACCCTGTACAGCAAGGAAATCTACAAAATACTATTCTATCAAAAAAATTCGTTGTTTCGAAAACAATTACTAAAATATAGTCAATCAATACTTTACTTCGTAGAAGACGGGACAAATGAATCATTTTTATCGATATGTTTTAATTGAAGAAATACGGGATGTTTGCAAACATCTTCCAAAACTTTTAGCATGTTTATAACCGACATAAATCCACAAAATGTATTTCTGAAATTTTCTTTACAGGTTCAGATAAAAGAGTTGCAGAAAGCAAATTTCATTATGCTCTTCGTGATTCCGTCAAATTTCAAATTTCTCAAAAATTTGTTTCTTCTTCGTCTAGGACACTGACCTAGACGTCCCAAAAAGTCTCAAGAAGTTATTCGAATGAGTGTATGCGGATTTATAATCGCGGAGGATATTTCTGAAGACCCTGTACAAGAAAAACCTTGAGGATACGTACTTCAGGGCAAGAGTCTCCTTGTCTTCGCCAATCGGGGCGTCGATAGCCTCTT
The DNA here is from genome assembly GCF_050948215.1 of Halictus rubicundus. Lineage (NCBI taxonomy): Eukaryota > Metazoa > Arthropoda > Insecta > Hymenoptera > Halictidae > Halictus > Halictus rubicundus. Next base: position 5,801,268 of record NC_135155.1, read on the forward strand.
TTGCTATTTCGACTGGTCCCTCGGACTTCGAAGGTGAGGGATGTTCGATGAGCGGCTCGGAACTTCCGGAAATGGAGGGCTCCTTCGTCAGACTAACATCGGCGCTGCCACCTTTCCTAAGGTCCTCGTTCACCCTGATCGCGTTGGACAGCCGCAACTGCAGCGTGTCCCTTTCTTCGAGCAACTGCATCAACTCGTGCGTCAGTTCTTCGCACCTGACGTCCCGTTGATGAAGCATGTACAAAGCCAGATCCAATTCCTGCGAAGTGGACGTCCCGCTTTCTTCGCCGGAGGCCTGCGCGCTTCGAATTGCGGAAGCGTCCATGATAGGTACGTCTTTCTTCAGCACATTCTGAATCAACTCGTACTCCTTCACTTTGTCCTCCAGAAGCGTCTTCAACGAGATGATCTCCGTCTCCCGAGCTTCCAACGTGTTCTTCAGCTCCTTCAGCTGTTTTTCCTCCTCGTCGGAGAGGGCCAGCAGTTCCTCTATGCGGACATCCTTCTCGTGGAGCAGCACTTTCAAATTGTGCAGCTCCGTGTCCTTGGTGATGCTCAATTCTGCCAGCCTGCGCTCCTTCTCTGCCAAGTCGGTGCTCATTTGGATAAGTTCCTCCTCTTTACCGTTAAGCATGTCTTTCAATTTTCGCTCGACTAGGGAACAGTCCTCCAGCTCAATCTTCATGTTTTCAATATCTTTGTCCCGCAGCTGTAACTCGCCTAGGATGTTTCTGTTCTCGATAGACAGCCTCTGCTTGATCTCGTCGATCTCTGCTTCCTTCTCCCTCAGCTTCTGCTCCAGGTACTCCTGCGCCTGTAAACGGACCTGCTCCTTCTCCGCGTTCAACATCTGTATGGCGTTCCTGGTTTCGTCCGAGAACCTCTCAAACTCTTGCAGACGTGCCACTTCTTGCTGCAATCCAGCGATCGTCGATTTCAGATGCTGGATCTCCTGCTCCTTGGCGTAGAGCTCGGTGGTCAATCTCTGTACCATTTCGCGCAGCTCGAAGTCATCAGACTGCGGCTCCATGCTGGCTTGGAGGGACAGCTGCGAGTCTTTCTCGGCTATCACGTACTTGAGCTCGTTGATCTCTTGCTCCTTGGCGTGCAAGTCGTTTTGCAACTGAACGATCTCCTCCTGGTCTTCCACGGACCTGCGAACCTTCGTGGAAACAGTTGCCTCTTCTTTGGACACGAGTTCCTGACTCTGCGTCTCGACTTGTCGCATCAGACTGTCAATTTGCTTGTCCTTCTCCTCGGAATGCAACGCAGCCGCTTCCAACGAAGACGTCAGCTCGGCCTTCTCGCTGTAGAGGCCGTCTATTCTGTTCTGCATCTCTTGAATTATACTGGGATACGTGTTCTCGTTCAGGATGTATTTAAAATGCTCGATCTCGTCCTGTCTTCTGTCCAATTCAGCCTGCATAACGTTTATCGTCTGTTGCAGTTTATCGCTGTCGTCGCCCATCCGGAACACCGGCAAGCCGTCTATGATTTCGGAAGAGCTCTGACGAGGCTGCTCCTGCTGTGCGGCCGACAACCTGTTCAATTCCTTCTGCATCTCGTCCACCATCCGATTGCTCCTCTCCGACAGAGTCACCTGCTCGCTCAAGTTTTCTCTGGCCTCGTTCAAAGCGACTTGAACAGCTTGCAATTCTGTGCTCAAACGATGTATCTGCTCAGTCTTCTCCAACAGTTCGTGTCGCAAAGCGTCAGCCTTTTGTAACTCCGTGCGAAGCTCGTTAATTTCGGCTCTGCTACTTTCCAAATTTAGTTTACACTCGGCGGATTCCCGAGTATAGTATCCCAAAGCGGTTTCTTTTTCCGCCAGAGTAACTTTCGCAGCTTCGAGCTCCTGCTCTAAGCTCTGAATACGCGAAACATAGTCTTGCACCTGCCCGGACATCTCTTCAACCTCCTTAAGACGTTTCTGGAGACCTTCTATGGCCTCCACGTACCCTTTATTTTCCATTGAGAGCGCGCGAACGATTTCCTCGTTCTGGATTGCATGCAGCTCTTTTTCGAGCAACTGTTCCTTCAGCGAGGCTAGATTCGATTGAAGATGCTCCTCAGCCGACACTCTCTCCGCTAGATTGCGTCGTAATGAATCCAACTCCTGTTCCTTCTCCATCGAACAGGTGGTCGCAGATGCTTCCAATGCCTCCTCCAAACGCTTAATTTGTTGCGTCTTCTCGTCGAGCTCCTGAATTTGTTGCTGCATAGACTCCTGCAATTTCGCGTTCGTCTCCTCGTGGTCGATATACTGTTTCTGAAGTGCCTGCTTCAAGTCCGCGACCTCTTGTATCCTGACATTCAACAGCTCGGTCACTTCCGCCATCGACGCGCTCATGCTGGATAATTGCTTCTCTGAAAAGGCCGTTGCGTCGGACAACTTCTCTTTCAGGCTCGTGTTTTCTTGGACAGTTTCCTGCAAGTTCTTCTGCAGATCGTTCGCGTTCGATTCGGACGCCTCGAGCTGCATATGCAAGTCGGCGATGTTCATCTCCAGTTTGCTGATCTTCTCGAAAGTCTCCTCTTTGAGGAAGTCGGCGTTTTGCCTCATCGCCGTCACCTGGTCGTTGGCGTCCATCAAGCTCTGCTCGTACTGCTTCCTCAGCAACTCGTATTCCTCTCGCGATTTGCTCAGCATGCTCTGCAACTCCGAAATCCTTTTGTTCAGATCCTCCACTATCTGGATGGCGTCGTTCTCGTCCGCCGTTCTTTTCGACTCCAGAGCCGACAGTTTCATCTTTTGCTCCTCCAGGAAGTGTTGCAATTGTTCGTTCTCGGTGGCCAGTGCTTCCATCTCGTCCTTCAGATCGTCGACTTCGTCTTTGTATTTTTTACAGAGGACTTCCAGGTCTTCGCCGTCGACGGATCTCTTCCGACGGTCAACCGGTTTAGCTTCCCCTTCGGGAGCAACAGGACCCTCCTCCCGAGGAGCGTCGCCGTCTTCCACGCCAGCTGCACTCTTCTGCAAGCGTTTGTCCAGAAACTGAACTTTGTCCGACAACTCTTTGTTTCGAATCCGTAGCACCTCCATGTCCATGCATTGTCTTTCTTTCATCTCCATGTACCGCTCGTTCGCAGCGACTAGGATGTCCAAACGTTTCGTCAACGCGTCCTTCTCGACGAGCATGTTCTTTTGCTCCTCCTTGACCTCGTTCAACGCCTTCTCCAGTTTGCTGATCTGAGACTTCAGCTCCTCCTCGATCGCGGAGTCGAGCTCGTAAAAATCGCTCGTCGACTTCTGCATCTTCAACTGTTGCTGAAGGTTCTCCATCTGCACCTTGTACTCCTTCAGTTTCTTTATCATCTTGCCGCTTCTCAGCTGGATGTGCTTGTTCTCTTCCGTCAGCCTGTCCTTTTCCTTCTCCAAATCCTTTATTCGATCCTGAAGATCCTCCACCTGCGCACGCAACTGTATCTCCGCGCTAGGAACTAAACTTGCAGAGACCGGTTCGCCGACCAATTCAGCGTCTCCCTCGTTCCAGCCCCAGGCGTCCTCGTCGACGTTCAGTTTCTCGGAGGATCCAGCACCCCAGGTGTCCAAAGGAACGGCCATTTCCATAACACTTTCAGCGGCTGGTTTCAAGGAATCTGTCTCTGTGTGTGCCAAGACGGGCTCCTCCAGAGGTGTTGACTCTTTGGTAGAAGACTCCGTAATGGTGGGCGTTTTCTCCGCAGCTTTGTAGGCGTCTTCCAAACTACGAGTCAGATTCGCTACCATTTCTTTAGCTTCGTCCCTTTCGCGCACCGTTTGCTCGATTTCTATTTGCAATCTTCTCCTGACTTCTGCAGAGTCCCTCGTCTCCTCCAACGACCTGGTCAAATCGCTGACCTGCAACTGCAGCAGGTCTTTTTCCTTGGTGATATTCGAAATACGGACCTCCAGGTCCTGTACCAGTTCGGAGTCTGTCGAGTTTCTCAGTTCCGCTTCTAAATTGGCAATTTGCAGCTTGTACGACTCCAACAGAACGTTCTGCTGGTTACGTTCAGCAGTCAGCTTCTCTATCGCCTCTGTTGCAGCATTTAACGCTGACTCATCCGTCAGTTGTGAACTAAGATTCCGTAGGTCCGCGTTTAATGACTCGATGTGTCTGTCCTTCTCGTTCAGGAGACGTTCCGCCCTTTCCAAATTCGTCTGAGCTGCGAACAACTCTTTCTTCGAGGTCTCCAAGTCAACGACACATTGACTATAGTTCTGCGACATCTGAGACCTCTCCTCGATCATCTGCTTCTGCAACTCACTGACCTCTTGGGTGAGGTTCAAATATTCCGTCTCCTTGTCGCTCAACAGAGCTTGGAGCCTTTTCACTTCCGCGTCGCCCAGAAGATTGGAATCGGAAGCGGACGTCGTTCCAAAGATCTTGGAAGCATCGAACAACTGAGGCACGTTGTCTCTTTGAGGAGACGCTTCTCGTTTGCTTATCGATTTCTCAACGCACGATTCGCTCTGGTTTTTATAAGCCTCCAACTCGATTCTTAGATCTTCTACCGTTTTCTCAGTCGCATTTTGATCAGCCTTCAAGGACGTTATTTCCTGCACGTAGTTGCTCTTCGCATCCTCCAATAATCGTTCCGCTTGCATTCGTTGCTCCTGTTCGGAGGTCAACAAAGCAGTTTGAGAGTGCAGTTGCTGTTCTAGCTGAGCTGCGTGCTCCTGAATATGTTGCAAGTGTTGTTGCACGTTTAACAACTTCGATTCGCTGTCCTCGCATTTCTTCATCAACTCCGAGTTCAAGGAATCAACATTCTCTAGTTTCTCCGCACCTTGTTTGTTCGCTTCCAATGCTTGCTCAGCTGCAGCCAGTTTTTCCTCTAGAGTAGCGTTCGCAGATTGTAAGCCTTCGATCTTCTCTAATAAATCTTTATTTTCTTTTAGAGCTTCATCCAATTTTGCTTTGACTTCTTCGTGAGTCGATGTCAACGCATCGTACTGGAACATCAGTTCGTTATAAGGATCCTCCAGCGACCTGTTCCGCATAGCCGTTTGGTTCATCATATCGTTGAACCTGATAGACTCTCTCATGTGAACCAAAGTACCAATCGAGTTGGCCAACTCGTTGTCTAAATTGTCTATTTCTGCTTCTTGTTCCTGTAGCTTTACCTCCAATGCTTGCACCACAGTTTGACACTGTTCGCAATGATTACAATGTTGCGTATCAGGTATCTTTGACTCGTCCTCGACAACTTCCTCCTCTACGGTTTGAGTGGTAGCCGTAGTGGTGTTGATTTCCTTTTGCATCTGCTCCAATAACACTCTTCGATCCTCCGACTCTTTCTCCACAGTCTCCAACTTCTCATTGATCTGCGACTGTTTCGAGGACAGCAAAGCATTCTCGGCTATCAGATTCTTTATTATCGCAAGTTGTTCAACGTAGTCTGCCTCCATGACTTGCATTCGCACGCTGAGTTCCCTTGCCTTCTCCTTGACTTCGTCCAGCTCCAGTTGTTTGTGTTCGTTCTCTTCAGCAATCTGCTGTCTGTAAGCCTCATATTCCGAGATCACGTTTTGTTTCACCTCTTTTTCGGTTGCGAGCTCGGCCGTTAAAGTGTCCAATTCAGTCTTCACCCTTATAGTTTCTTCCTCCATTTCTGTCATCTGTTGCACGAGCAACGACATCTTTTCTTTTGAATTGGTCAAGTCGCTGGTGAGCTTGTCGATGTTCGCGAAAGCCTCTGCACTCTCGCTCCTCGCCTGCGTTAACGTTTCTTCTAAATCTGCTATCAGATTGTCCTTCTTAAGCATCAAGATCTCCACATCCTGAATCTGCTTGTTCTTCGCCTCTTTTTCGTCTTTCTCGGTCGTCCATTTTTCTTCGAGCTCCGTGACCCTAGCCTCGAGCTCCTGGCACACCGCTGACTTCTTCTTCAGGTTCGCCGCTATTTTCTTCATCCTCTCCAACTGCGTTTGTATCTTCTCCTCGGAGTTCTTCAATTTCTGCTCCAATTCGGCGACTTTAGCCTCTAAAGCAATTTTAACTTCTTCCGTTACATTTTGACCTACCAGCCTTTCTTTTTCTTGCAGTTCGCTGTGCAATGTTTCACACTCTTGCGTCTTAGACTGTAGATCTGTAATTAAGTTCTCTATTCTTTGGTTCTGTAGTTCCATGTCCTCCGTATGCTTCAGCTTCAGCTGTTCTGTCAGCTTGTATCCATACTTTAATTCCTCTTGTAAATTATCGACAAAACTAGCGTGCTGGAATGAACTGTTCTCCAACTCCTGAATACGTTTTTCATCTTCTTCTTTCTCGTTCTTGAGTTCTGCGACTTCAGCGTCCAAGTGTTCCTTTGTTGCCAATAAATTTGAAAATTCTTGTTGCTTTTCGCTCAATCGTTGTTCCATTTCAACATTCTGTTGAGACAAGTCCTTCACTTTCTCCAATAAATTACTATTTTCTTTTGTGATAGCATTAATCCTATATTGAGTCTCATCGAGAACCATATCCTTATTCTTTAATTGTTCTAATAATTCGTTGTACTCTTTCAAAGGTTTAGATTCCTCTACCTTCTCGTTTAAGTCAGTGACCTCTCTTCTCAAAGAAAAGAGTTCTTCTTCTTTACTTCTCAATCCATTATTAAGATTCGCGATTTCTTCGGAAGTTGACACTAATAAAGCATCTTTCTCTTGGGTCAATGCTTTCAAATTGTTCAGCTCATCCTGTAAACTGTCTATCGTAATCATTTTATTTTGCAATTCTGTGTATTTGGCATGCAACTCTTGATCTTTCTCTTGTATGATTTCTTTCAAGTTCACAATCTCATTCTCCTTTTCAGATATCGCTGCCTGAAGTGTCTGAATCTTCAATTCGTACGAGGTGATAGTGTCCTGCAGATGTTGCTTCAACAAATTATTTTCAGCATCTTTTGCTTGTTTCTCTTCGTGTAATACGCCATTCTCTTTTTGCAATGTATTAAATTCCTCTTCGATCGAGGCTTTCTCCATTGATAATCTGCGAAGTTTCTCTTGCATCTCCTTCAATTCAACCTCTAAACTTTCAATTCTCTGTCCGGTTGCATGATAATCGCGAATCGCTTCACCCTTCTCTTCTAATTCTTTTTCTTTACTTGCCAGTTTAACTTCCAACTCCCTTATTATACCAGTTTGTTCGACAAGCATCTTCTTTGTTTCTCCAATTTCCTGTTCTAACGAAGCAACTACAGATTTATCCAACGCTTGATCATCGGAAACATCTTTATTTAATTGTTCAAGAAGAGTTTCGACTCGTTCGTGTAGTAGTTGTTTCTCTTTATTTAATTTTTCTAGTTTTTCAATAAATTCTAACCCTTCACTGGCAGGTTCTTCGGGTAATATTTGATTAATTTTCTGGAACAATTCATTCTTCTCACCCATTACAGTTGCCAAGTCTCCCTTCAATTTCTCATTAAACGTTTCAAGTTCCGACATCCTACCAAGAATCTTTTCATTTTCCTTTAGCAATTCTTCCACTCTCAATGTCAAATGATTTGTTTCGGAATCCTGAGCGGTGGCCTCGCGTGATTTCTCTAAGCTGTTACGCAATTCCTTTATCTCTTTTTCCAAAAGAACTTTTTCTTCCAATAGCACATCAATTTGTGTTGTTAGATCAGTTTCCCTCTTCGATCTTTCAGAAAGATCTTCTGATCTAACAGTTGAGATCTCTGCAGTCAAAGTTTCGATTTGCTTTTGCAAATTAGTATTTTCTACTGTAATCTCTAATAATTGTGTTCTAAGATTAGATAATTCCACGGACTGATTATTATTTTCTTCCAATAAACTGTCGACTTTTGATTTCAAATCGTCATCGGATTTCGATTCCTTTCGATTAGTTTCTATGTATTCCAATTGCTCTTCCAGTTTCGTGAGTTTAATTACTAACTCGTTATTTTCTTGAGTAAGAAGATCAATTTTCGTCGTACTCTCATGCTCGTACGTCTTATGCTCTGGAATACGATCAAATGATTCTGTTGATCCCGTGTCGGAAGATCCTTTCTCTTCCATTCGACTCAATTTCATCGTCAAGTCGGTGTTCTCTTGAGTCAACTGGTCGATTTTCTTTAGGAGTTCATTCTTGTCTGTATCGTTTATAGTTTCAAACGATTCTGTAGATCCAGCATGCGAATTGCCTACCTCCTGAACTTTGTTTAATTTAAGAGTTAATTCGTTATTCTTCTGAATCAGATCCTCGACTTTCTTCAACAAATCACCCTTATCCATTTCCTGTATCGCTTCGAATGACTCGGTAGAGCCAGTGTCGTAAGCTCCTTTCTCTTCCATCTTCGATATTCTGTTACAGAGATCAGTATTTTCCTGTGTCAACACTTCTATTCGCCTAATCAATTCAGCCTGATTCTCCTCCGATGAAGACTTCAATTTAGTTTCATTTTGTAGTTTCTGCAACGCTTCCAGCTGTTCTTCGAAATCAACAACTTTCATTTCTGCGGTCACTCTAAGATTTTCGGACTCTGCATTTTCCGCTTCTAAAGATGAAACTTCCTGCTTCGCCATATGGAGTTCTGTAACATGCATTGCATATAAAACTCCGCGTAACCGATTTCTCGTATTTGATATTCTTAATTCATGATTTGATATGCAACATTAATTAATTAGGAAATTAATATAAAGAACAAGATATGATCAATTACCTTGCGTAAGATCCAATTTTTGATTCTCTAACGCGGCAATGGCCTCAATTTGCATTTCAATTTCTTTTGCCTGATCAGAAACTTTACTTTCGAGGTAAACAATCTGTTCTTGCCAATCCCCTGCCGAGGCTGTGCAAATTGTACAACATGCCAATGATGCATATAACTGACATTATAATATAGTAAATTTTAATGAATAGTAAGTGCAAAGCAAGCAAATTGAAAACAAAAAGAAAATCAGAAAATTTGTATAAACAATTTTACACACGTTAATTATTTCTAAAGGATTAGTTTTTGACAATTATGTAATAAGCACGATCGATAGCTTTAAAACCATACGTTTTGCAAACAACTAGACAATCACTGAAAGCAAGTAAGAATTGGTTTATTTGTTACTTCATTTGTTAATATTGCACGGCATTAATTACACTGTGTCCTAAATCAGATAATTTCACATAATACTGCAATATATGAATAATACAGTAAAGTAATATATGATGAATGGTATTAAAAAAAGAAAAAAATGATTTAATGCATTGTTCATGCAAGTTGACTATACTAATAATGATATAGTAACATGTATTATGTAAACTTATAACATAATGTTACATTCTAAAAAATAATTCTACTTCTACAAAATTAGAGTATAGCAAACTTTGACAAGTAAAGTAGGTACCATGTTATATTAAATTATTAAAGTATATCCCATGTAATATAATTGATTAGTACTCCGAACAGAGGTTTAAACAATTTAATATATATCTAACTAACTATATAAGAATGCTCCATCACCATAAAATAGCATATTTCTAACTGTTTCAAGATCAATATTCCTTTAATAGAATAAGCATCGCGAAAAAAAAGTATCAACAGTGTATTTCAAACGACTATTTCGTTTCAAATCAATTCTCAAACACTACAATAGAAGTGCTTTGTATATATTATCATGTATTATATATGTACATAGAAATTGGAACTTCTCCGCAGCAAGGATAATAGGGCTATGGATAACAAATTGCTTTGAGAATAATATAAACGGACAATGCATTGCACGTACAATTGGTAACAAAACTAGAACAATGGAAACAGCAATGACAGAATTTCTGTCCTGGTTCCTACCTTTAAGCTCGTCAAAGTCTACCAGATTCAGCTGAAGGTTACCTTTCTCCTCCTCTAGCAATGCCACTTGATTCGCCAATCTAACAAGTTCCGCATTTGTATCTGACACCTGCATCAAAATATTTCCAAATAGAAATAATTTCTTCCTAGTAATTAATGTTCTCAGGCAATACAAACGCTTAAAGGAAAACGCCTTACCATTTTGAAACCCTCTAGTTGCTTTTGCAAATTCTTTATTTTATTTTTATGTTGCGCTTTTATTTTGATCATACTTCTATTTAAGTCCTCCAATTCTTTGGTAAGTTTCGCCACCTTTTCGTCCTTATTAACTGTACTTTCATCTGGTAATCTGGCTGCAATATCACTCTTTTCTTCTTCGAGTTTATGTACCAAACTTTCAAGATCAGTAATTTTATTAGCATATTCTTCATTTTTCAGTGTCATATCAGCCAACAATTTTTGCAATTCCACCTTAGACTCTTCTTCAAGAAGTTTATTCGATTGTTTCAACTCCTCCACTAAATTTTCAAGTTCAACTATTCGATTGTCCTTTTCTATTACTGCACCGTTGCCGTGGGCGGATATATTCACAATTTTATCTTGCAAATCAGCAACACTTTTTTGCAGTTCATATTTCTCGTCTTGTAATTGTTTGTGACTATGTTCCAATTTTCCCAATTTATATTGCAAATCATCAACCGACGGGTCTCTTTCTATTCCAGCACCAGATTCGAACTTAAATATTCGTTGATTAGCTTCCGCTAATTTTATTTCGTAATCCTGCAGCTGCTGAAGAAGGTTATCATTTTTCGCTTTAAGCGAAGATTCGATAAGGACAAAATTTTCTTGCATTGATTTCATTGCTTCCTTGGTCTCTAGTAACGTATCCATTGTGGAACGAGAAAAATCGGCACTTGCCGATTCGGATAACTTTTGTTTGTTGAATTCTTGTTCATACCTAAATACAAACAATAAAGATTACTAAATTGTTATTTGCAAATGTTCCTTGATAAATTACAAAAATAAGATTTCTGAAGACAAATTTGTAAAATTACCGATTGAGTGATTCTTCTAATTCCGTTATTTTGTTATCCCTTTCTTGTAACTGCATTAGAAGATTTTCATTTTTATTTTTTAATGAAGACTCCATAAGTACAAAATGTTTTTGCATTGTTCGCATTTCATCTTTTGTGTCTTCGAGGGTGTCCAGTGTTGTTTTACCTTTCTTTGAAAGGTCTGCAGACATGAGTGTAACTGCCTTTGTTTTAGATTCAATAACGGAATCTTTTTCTTTCAAATTTTCTTGAAGGTCCACAACAGTTGCTTCAAGTTCTACAATTTTATTATTAAGCTCTGCAATTTTATTCTCTTTTTCTCGAATGCTTTCAATTTGTACTGGTGACATCACCTACAATCAATATTTTAAACATCACTGTAAACTACATGTTTATTAACAAAAATTTAACTAAATATTATATCACTAACCTCTGAAGTGATCATGACTGGTTTAATAGGTGTAACAGATAGCTGATCCTTCTGTGTGTTCACTAGCGCTAAATCTGAATGAGACACATCTTTCTCTTCCAGCTGTTGCCTAATAGCTTCTACCTTCTCTTCCACGGCGCGTTTAGTTTCAGTTCTTTCTTTGTTACGTTGTTCGAACACTTTCCTGTCCTCGGCTAATTTTTTTTGGAGTAAAGTAGACTTTGCTTTTGCAGTTTTTGCTTGACTAATATCGTCAATAGCTTTGTCAGAAGTGTCAGGCAATGTTGCATCAGAGGTGTGTGATGTATCTCTAGGTGGCATATTTCCTTCCTTGTTCCGACGTGACAATTTAGTTCTTGATTTAATTTTTGAAAGTCTCCTTGCATATTCCTGAATCAAATCGATGTTCGCAGAGAATATTTAAGAGGTTTGTATCAAATGTTTAAAAGAAAATGTTCAATTACCTGGACTTCTTCCTGCTTCTTCAAACTCGGCTTGCTTTTCATCATAATTTCTTCAAGGGAATCTGCAGGACTTTTCGGTTCACATGTTTCTTGCGCTTGCATCACAGAATCTGATGACCCTCCTTCTTTTTCTCCCGGTGGCTCTCCCGACGTATCCCACATTGTGAACTGTATAATTAATAATAATAGAAACCACTTCATTATAATTTATATTAAATAACATAGACAGTAAAACTTTTGCAAGGAAGAAATTATGAAGTCAATGGCAGTGAAAGTTCTTATAGAGTGATCAGACAGTGTGTCACCCACTGCTCTCATTTTCATAGACTAATTGGATGAAAGCTCGACTGAGGTAAACTAATTATATTACCTTTGTGTATACATACTAACTGTCATAATATACATAGGTTACCTTGTGGCAAATTTAATTCATATGACATAGCATGCAAGCAGGAACCTTAGTACTTTTCAAGAACACCATGTACGAAAGATTAAATAAACGAACGATTTTAAGGTTAACATAAAAAAATATGAAATTTGATTATCTATCTCATACAAAGATGAACTTACATAGTTTTATTTAGACGTTGTAATAATAATTTATGCGTTAATAAATTAAAAATGTTTAAACATAATTTAAATTGACAACATGACGAAGCTAACCTCAAAATATTTTTACTTCGTTAAGAGGTATGTAATATTGTATTTAATCATAAAATAAACTACCAGCATTCTAAAGAACATGTACAATTTAAAAAATAATTTTGAACACGTAGCAAAGTGACGTAATCGTATTGTAAAAAGAAAGTAATGATGTTAAAAATTCACAATTAGGAAGAAATGTATATTACATTAAATCCAACAAATTTCTATGATGGTATAATAGAAAATCACAATTTTACAGAAGAAATTTTCTTTCAAAGCCTATTTACCTTTATTTATATTCCAGGAATTGTCAAGATGGAAACACGTCACTATTCGTGCACATAATTTGCTAAAGAGCTTTCACCACTCACATTCTTCTAAAAGCCACTGCAAACACATACATGTTCTTTTTCAGTTTCAACTTTATAATAATTACAGTAATTTTACTAATTAATGTACATTAATATTGTGCAATTCGTTACTTTACACTTCCAAATGTAAAGTCTACATCACTCCTTTTACAGCCGGAAACAGTTGGACATTCTAAATGTGAGACATAATAGTTTCACAGCTCATCGCCAGAGGTCTACGGACACTCATCAATTTTCACAAGATCTTCGACAGAATGCAATTTAAATTTTGACTGTAAAATAAGTTTTTTGTATTTTACAGTAAATTTCATTACACGAAATATATTTATAATTAAAACTAAATTTGCATACATACATGTAACAATTATTTCCATTCTTCTTTCTCTTATAATAGCTATTCGCTTTATTACACGAAGAAATTGCTTGTATTAATTTTTCCTGAACAACTATAAATTTTGGTATGGTTCATATTATCTTATTTATGCGTAGAAAATTTATAATTTATTTAAAATCCATTAATATATTGTTCTTTTATTTTAAGCATTCTACATTAAAACTATACATTTTTAACTTATATTTATGTATCGTTGTAGTTAAGTAATCAATGTTTAAGCTTAGGTATACGTGTGATCAATTTGATAATTATTAATGCCTACAATTTATTTTCGAATATTTATGCAATTTAATAACAATGGAATAATATAGAATACAATCCCATTGTAGCTTGCGCTGCATGTATATCAATATACACCACGATACAACAGGTGATAACAGCTGATTCGTATCTAACATGAAACAGAGCTACACCTTGCGGGTTCTATATGATAAAGAATATTATATTTTATTAATTAAACAGGTTCATTTTATGTACCTAAACAATAGAAGATATTTTACCACGTCGAGGTGATATATTAACACTTCTTAAAAAATTTGAAAATCAAAGAAGGTAGAAGTACGAAAATCAAAACTGACAATTTACTTTTCTCTAAAGTCTTTATTTCATCGGATTTTTTATAATTAACGGTAAAATTAATTAACAGAAAAGTATAAAGTTCTAACCTAATGGGAAAGCGCGAAACATACAGCACCGTACACAAACTATATAGTGCACACTATACATAGAATGTTGTACTTTGCATCTGCGCGTGTATATGTAAATGTATGATTCACATACAAGATGTCTACGATAGAATAAACCATGCCGATATAAAAAATTAATGTATCCAAAGAAGTCAAAAGAAGGAATGACATCAATATTATATTTTAATAGTATAATGATATAAAAATTTCATGAGCTCACTCAATGAAAAGTTATAACCCAAAAAAAATAAGATTCGTTTCGGAAAACATGTTTTACATTTAAAAAAATCATGATTTCTATTTAAAAAAGTGAACCAAACGAATGAGTAATGAAAACACCCTGTATACGTAACGCACATATGAAAATGTATACAAGGTGTCTCCAAACTGATGTTCGAAGTAATAATTGTAAAATTATAGTGATCCGAAAAAATGTGAGAACAAGTTTTTATTGTTTTTTATATAGATTATGGTAACGTAAATAAAAAACTTGTCATTCAGAACTTACAAGATTATTTAAAAATTGCCTTACGCTTTTTTAAATGTAGCGCCATATCTTTACTCCCGTATCACAAAAGAATAAAAAATATAAATTCAAATTGCTGCTTTTTAAGAAATCTTGTTGTAGTTTACTTGTGTAAACTAGTTGTACACGCGCGTATGTTTAAATTTTGAACATATATTTCAAATAAAAAGAGGAGAGAACTTCATCTTTATTTCGATAAATACCTTCCCTATTGTGATCTTTCTTAAATAAACTATGTTGGATTCGTATTTTTTATCCTTTTGTTTGTAACAAGAATATGGCGTCGAATTTCATAAATTCGAAGCGCCCATCGAACAACCTTGCGAATGCTCAAGAGAAAATTTGTAACTTACACCATTATAATGTGTATAAAATGGAAACGTTCTTACATTTCTCCGTAAAATATACTGTTTGGCAATTGTTTGAAATGGTAGAAATTTGTAGACACCCTGTATAACTGTGCGATATATATGTATGTATGCTGGAGCTGCGAAGTATAGGTTTGACGCTACGGCGCACTTGCCAGTATCAACGCTCTGCGTTTATCGACTATTGTGTGTGCTGTGGCAAATGCGATCCTTTGGCTCCAGATACAAGAGTTTACGTGATCTTCTTGTGAACGTTAACCATCGTTAACCATGATGGACGTACGGAGCCAATATAAAGGTAGGAAAGGACATTTCGGTTCCCTCCTATGTTGACACACGAACGAAATCACGCTCGAGCGACTCGCCTGAACTCGAGGCGGCCACTTTGACAGTTGGTCCGAGGAGCAGCTACAGAATTCGTTGAACCGTCTGTGTTTTCGTTTTCTGCACAGTTCGTCCGGGAGGGTTGATTGCACTTGTTTTCCCCGTTACGCATTCTTTTATTGTTGTATTCGCACAAAATGGAATCCTGGCGTCGGAATGTATCGACAGACGCTCACCTATTGGCCATTCACTTTTGGAGGGAAGAAAGCGACCAGTGAAACTGTAAATAAACGCGTGCCCATTGATCGTGACCGACTATTTGTTGTTGTCTCGCTATTAAAACGCAGATCGTTGTCATTGATAAATTGTTGTCGCAACCGTGTAAGCAAAACGCTGCCTCTGTTTAAGTTCTACCTAGCATCAACTGTCGGTAGACGGAAAATGAACGATGTCAAGTTAATCAATAAAATTCGTGTTTTCATTGAGACATTAATGTGACACCATACATTGAACTATGCGTAACAAAAACCAGGGTAAGTCGGGACGGTGTTCAAGCTTTCATGACATTTAAAGGATAAGATGTATCAATAACACCATTATAAAGTAACGTCATGTAATAGTTTATTTTTAAACGTGCTTTCTCATCATTGTTATTATACCCGAGTAAAGTAAACCTATCGGGTAAACAGTAAGATATGTTAATTGTAAGATAATAAAATGTTATAAAGTCTAGGTTTAAGACCACTATTGAACACATAGGTATAGGTTTCTATAATAACTCGCCGTCTTAAAATTGTTATTTTATGTTTGGTATTTACATACAATTTTTTACTTTTATTTACGACCATTTGTAGGCGTTTATTTTCGAAAAAAAAAAAATGATAAATACAATGTATAAATTAGTCCATATTAATTTGAATTTCAATCACTATTTCCATTCATGCGAAGACTATCATAGACTACATCATTTATGACTACGTCATTTACACTGGTTATTATTGTATTTTGAAAGAGTCGATATCGTACGTATAATATATGTACATAATATCCGATGCATATTAACTCTAACCACTGTTTATACCGATAACGGCATAACCACTGTATATGTTTCACTTAAGTAGAAACAGCAAGCATTGGGCAGACGTATTATTTGAATTCAATGCGCGCGAACTCGATGAAGTGTGCATTTCATTTTCTTAATTATACGTTCTATGACCAGTGATTAGACTGCTGATGCTGATTTACGCAAAATGAAACACAGATTTATTTCTTAAATCATTTGAATCAGCTGAACATAATGCATTAGTATTTTTAAATTCTTGAAATGTTTTTACTGTTTTGCATTTGATCTACACATTTTTGTCATAAATGCATAAAATCCGCAGTCTACTCACACCATTTAGAAAGTTTGAGTCAATGACGTGTTAACAAATCATTATCCGTTTAATTACACTTTATTATTATTATAATCTTGATGGTTCATCAATCAAATATAAAATTCAATATTGAATATTAATTAAATATTAATATCAGGAAAATTACAATATATTTGAATTTAAAGAAGTAGCAAACAATTAAATCAGTACGATTCCATGGCTAAAATTATGTAAATATAAATCTGAATTAGTGAGCCAAGGCGAATGTGTCAAACGGCCATGAATGCTTCGATGTAAATGTTAAAATTATTCAAACCCATCTGATTCGTCTGCAATCAATAACTAGATAAGATTGCATACAGGTTTGTATGAATAATGCATAGTATAAAAAAGTATTACCATTTTCATTCGAAGTAAGTACGTTGAGTCGCTCGACAAAAAATATTTCTCCGGAAAAATTATTCAATGAATTAGTTACATTGGCGGACATGTAAAAAGGTTGCATACGTCAAGCCATTAATTTCTTGCTCTTAAGAAAAACTGATCATAACAAATTATCGTTCAAAAGATAACATTAAAATTTTCTCTACGTTTCACAAATTTTGTGTTATTATTTTGTTTTATTGCAAAACTAGTCATAAAATGTCAATAATTTGAAAATCAAAGATCCTTAGATTTATTACGGTTGTAGGCCGGCAATCGTGAAAATAAATCTTTAAACGTTTGTTGTTAGTAAACGGAAGACTCTGGATAATCGATACCTCCGATAACGGAGACCTCGGTTGATCGAGGTCAGGGATTATCGCGATTCGGTTAATCGAGGTCCTGCTGTATCTGCCAGTTCTTGCGTTAACCTTTGGATGGCGGAAGTTGGGTCCACTTTAACCCGGAGTTATAAGCGCTCGATTGTGTTTACTCTGCGTGCCCCACAAGAAGTCCCGTGAAAAGAATGCGAAGCGGATTGGCCAGAGTGGAGGGGGTACGCCTCTCCTTTTCGGCTCTAGAGAAATATGTACTGGCTAAAGCGGTCGCACACTATGCAGCGTGTGACGTCAATAGGGACTACAGAAGCGTCAACGGTGGAGTTAGGCGAAGCGAGCGGCAGGGGCCCCCCTTGCCCCTGTGCCGTTCCACGAGACTACTTATAAAAGATGTCGTCAGACAAGAGAAATTTAGGGGAACAGAGCTACCCTCTCTCTGTCATTACCGGGTTAGTCACGTGACGGAGACGAAACGCATCACGTGACCGATCCATGGTGGAAGCAGGAGTTTTATGGGGTGGGGGAGTAAGGTAGAGTGGGAGGAAAGTCTTGATCTGGCTTCACTGCTTGCGAGGCACGAACAGTATATTTTGAAAAATGTATTGGGTTGTAGCTGTAGGTGGCATTAGGGCGTGTCTAAATATATCAGAATGATTGCAAACAAACGCCGTGCGTGCATATTCTGAAAGGTGACATTTCAGCCATCTCTAGAATAAAAATTGGTGAGGATGTATTGGTTTTTGTCAGTTTCGGGAGGAAACAAAGCGCGTTATGAACACTTGATGTTTCACTTTTACCGGAAAGGCAAAAATGCTACGCAAACAAGAGATGTTTTATCTGTATCTATATAAAGAACTGTGCGGAAGTAGTTTGCTAGGTGATTTCAACCTTGACGACCTGGAATACCCAGGTACATCCACCACCACTGATAAAGATCAAGTCAAAACACTGATAGAGTATAACCTACGTTACGGGACACGTGAATTAGCAGAAATGTTAAAAATATCAACAACCATTAACCACGAGCATTTAGTGAAGCATGGCTTTGTATTAATCTAGTTTAATGAACAAAAATCTGATGGATGGCATTTCTATCTGAAACTCGCTCGACAAACGCAACGAGAAGACGCCATTTTTTTAAAGCAAACGGTGACGGGTGATGAAAAATGGATTAATTATAATAATGTCGAGCGAAAAAACTTCTGGGATAAGCAAAACGAACCACCTCAAAAACCACGTTGAAATGATTTCGCTGAAAAACCTGAGGAGTTCTGGAAGGATGGAATCTTCGAGTTACGTGAAAGTTGGAGAAAGGTCGTGGAATAAACTGGTGCCTATTGAATAAATACATATACATATGCATAGGCGTAGCCAGGGGGCAGGCGGCATGCTCTCCCCCCTAATTCTATGGAAAATTTTATTTTCAAATATACCTTACCCCCTCCTCCGATCATTCAAAACTTTCCAAATTGTCGACTCTAATTTGGCCCCCCTAGGAAAATTCCCCGTTACGGCTATGCATATACATATGCACATATGTATATATATCGACATTTAAATGTGCTGTCATAGCCTCCTCTTCAACATTAACCGTACCATGACCGGTTTCACATCTTTTATTTCACAATTATTAAAACTACAATTGCTTTCATTAGAAATTATTTATTAAATAAATTTCTTCGTTCAGGCACATATTGTTACAAAACTTGCGAGAAATCTAAATAAATTCGGCCTTGTAATTTTTATAAAACAATGTAGACTAGTCGTATTTTGCCCCTCGGTATGGTTAGTGTTAAAAGTAGGCTCGAGCATTCCGGTGGGGCCCAATATTTGTTTTTATTTGATCATCCTAAAGGTACGCCACCGTTAACCGTCCTTCGCATCCGTGATGACATTCCCAAACTATGGAACCTCCTATCTCAGACTTATCTGCGGTCAAAACTTTCGTGGCAGTCTAATATTTGCATAAGCCCGCAAAAAATTAAGTGCTGCGAACACAACGGAGAATGGTGGTGGGGCGATTATTGTCTGAAGCGTAGTCGGCAATGAAACACGACTACGGCCAGTACGTGACACTTGATGGTGCGATGCCGTTCGCAGCCGAACCAGTGTGACTCTCGAATCCTACGTTTCTGTTCGATCAGCAGGAACCAGTCTCTCGTGCGATGGCGTTGTTCGAAACGATATTTCGGAGGAAAGGTACGGCACAAAAAACGTTGTGACACCAGCGCAACAGTTAACCAAGCTACAAAAATTCAACGTACGGATCCCGAGTTTCGGACTAATTTCAACGCTCGAATCAGTGTGTCAGTGTACACTGCCGCTAAAAAAATCCTTGATCACTTGTTCGGGAAAATTGGAACCCGGAAATTAATCCTAGAGAAATTGATGAAAATGCATTCTTCTAAAATGTTTGAAAAAAATTTCACCGGTTAGAAAATTATTTTTGATCAAGTGAAGTTATTATTTTCCAAATGAAAATATATTTCTTTTATAGAATGAATAGGCTTTATAATGATTGTATTGTACGAAAAAGGAGTTTCACGATTTTAGTTTGTGTAACAAATCGGGAAAGAAAAAGTAGTCGCTGTTGCCATTAAAAAATTGATTCTGTCCGAGGTTAATGTAAAGTTTTCTAGTAAGTCGTTCTTCCAACGAAATTTCCATAATGGAAGTGGATCATGTATTTTTGAGCGATATGTGTAACACGTTTTATTACGGCACGTTTCAACAGCGCAGCGTCGGTGTGCGTAAGTGTTAACACAAAATGTTGTGCCAGTGACGCAAGTACTTCGTTTAATGGAATCGTTCTTAGGATTCCACTTATTGAGAAGTACATTACCATGTAATGTTCAGTAGGACTTGTTGTCACTCGGACAGCGTGCATCGTAAAGATATTTCGAGGCGATTGTATTTCGAACTTGAGCAGATAAATTATTGCGCTATCGCAGTTACTTAGGTCAACGCATCGCTGGGTAGTAACAATAACAGGGCAAGATATAGTTGTTTAGATCCTTTTACTTTTCTTACATTTATCGAACTATCTATAGAGTGGACCTTAGACCGAAAGATAAACAGACTCGGGACATAATAAGTTGCTCTAATCCAGTGACACTACCTAAAACTAATACTTCAGTTACCGGAAGTCTATTCGAATCGCGAGGCTGCATCTTGAAAAAGCTTCACAGATTTTTTTTTCAATGACAATCTCGGGAGAAATTACTGTTACTTTATATTTTTGAAGGGATATTAAATATTAATGGGTGTTAATAGATAAACAAATTTACGGAATTTTTGCGAAAAAATATTAATTTAATTTTTTCTGTATTTCGATCAAGCGTTCACAATGAAATGATATCACCAAGTTATTAAAATTCTATGTAATGGACCTGTAAATAAAATAATTCGTACCGTCCGAATAAAAATTATTTCTCGATTTCTTACGAGAGTAACTGTTATTAATCGTTGCTTTATCAGTACCGGTTTGAAATGATTTAGAAATTGCAGCAGTAACTTTCTAATTTGTGAGAGAAAATCAGGTTCGGTGTAGTATCACGTACTAACAAGTGTAAGTCAGGAAACGCCACGTTTTCCGGCTACAGTGCGAGCGAGCGAGAGACACTATCAACGAGAAACCCTTGCTCGGAGTATACAGATTGACTGTCGGCCGAAAGCGACGATTTACGCTCGCGACATAAATTATTTACTAGATTTCATCACGCTATATTGCACTCGGCAATATAACAAGCATTGAGCCAATTAAAATTGGATGAGTTAAAGGGAATAAAGGATTATGCGAAGGCTTCTTTAAGATTACACGATTTAGAATCGTTTCTAAAAGACAAAATTCCGTCATATAATCAATCATTTTTTCATTAGTGCGACATAAACAATCAGAGTCCTTTTATTTCCGCAAAGCTGACCTCTCCAGTTATCCTTTTAAAAGCCAAGCAGTTCTTGACAATCCGAAATCATAAAATTATTTATTTCCCTGATAAATTTTACTCTGAGGCACCAATAAAAATTACTGTACCAAATATTTTTTGCATCAGTTTCGTATGCATAAAATGAAAAAAGAAAATTACCTAGAAGTAGAAATGTATGGTTTTCGAGTTAAAATAGTCCCGAGTGCAAAGGGTTAATACTTCAATCTTTGGATATGGCAAAGATTTATTCCCTTTTTGACCAAAAGAGATTTAACAGATGTTCGCTCATTAGAACTTTTATTGTATTTTTATTACACTAAATTGCAAACACCACGACTGCACACAGATCTGCAGTAATAAGACGCTCTGAGAGGCGTGTATAACATTTCAGAAACTACAGTGACTCCTACTAATATTTGGACGCTTTTCAAAATCATGTATCTTTGTTAATATTGGACCATACGACTTGGATTTTATTTAAAGAAGTTAGCACAATTGGTTGCTACATAAAGTGAAAAAAATTTTTTACAAAAATTGAAATTGGTCGAAAGTGCAGAGAAAATACTAAAAGTTGTATTTTGCAACTTTTTTATGTGGACTTACATTGAAAATTTAGAAAATACGATTTGTAGATCTGTATGAATTATGCGTGTTCTGAGAATTTCATCAAAATCGGTGAACGTTGCAATGAGCTGCAGATGTTCCAAAATGATCACATAAGGGCGAAATTCCCTGAGAAGGCCAAAATTCTGCGACTTTCGTCCTTAAGTTTTCATCGTTAAATGTTTGTAGCTTATTGCAACGTTGGCCGATTTAGATGAATTACTCAGAATATGTATAATTGATACAGATATACAAAACGTACTTCTTAAATTTACAATATAAGCCCGCATAAAAAAGTTGCAAAATACAACTTTTAGTACTTTCTCTGTAATTTCGACCAATTGCAATTTTAATCAAACATTTTTCTCACGTTATGTAGTGATCCAATTGTTCTAACTTCTCAAAAAAATTCAGGCAGTATAGTCCAATATCGACAAAGTTATGCGATTTTTAAGAGCGTACGAATACTTATGGGACTGACTGCATAGTCCGCCTATGAGACACGATGCAAGTGACACGGGCACGCGTTGGGTAACTCTCCTCTATGCAACAGTTTTTCAGCACTTCTATAATTCGGCCACTCTGAAAGCGGTAATTGCACGTAATCACCTGTCTGAAAGGGCTGAAGTCGAGTGGTTGTTCAGCGCATTGTCGATCGAATCCGGGCAGTCTTGTGCAACGTCCTGTTGTGCAAACGCCGTCTTTCTTCATCGCACGTTACTACATTCGTTTATTAGCAGCCGCGATATTTCTTGCCGGCTCCGGACTCGCTAATACGCGCCGGGGAAAAAAACGAAAACAAACAAATTTGTCGTATCTATTGTGTTGTCCGTAGGCATTTTTCTTTTGCCTCGTTGTGTTCGTTCAGCACCGTCGCCACACTCGATAACAATCACCGCGGACTATTTGCCTCCGGTATATACAATACAAACGAAACGGTTGGTCGTACGAACATTCCTGCAGCTTCGGGAACAAAAAAGGAGATCAGCTGAATCTCTATCATCCAATTAATTAATGTAGAGGCGAGCGTTCAAACACGAGAATTTTCAAGTTATGCAACAGCTACTATGCGAGACGATCGACCACGGGATGGGGAAAATTCAAAGCTACGCAATAAGGTATTACACACTATCTCCGATAAACAACGGTCGATCAAAATTGTAAATATGATCGTCGAAACATGGAAAATAGCATTATGTAGAAGAACAAAAAGATTTCACAGAATCATGTTGATAAAGTCTTCTCATCCTTTTGCCAAATATAAATACTGTCCACCGTTGTGTGAAAATTCTAAAAACATCCAAACAGAGCACTTCAGAGCACTTTTTAATACTTCGCACGATGAAGGTGACACTAGAGGTCGTCAGAAAAATTGCCTCAACGCTTCCTCAAACTCTTCCCGAACCTTTCCTTAAACTGGTGTCAAATTTCCTCATTCCGTAACGTGTGACAAAAAAAAATTTTAATGAATAATTTCTTCGTGCATTAAGATCAGTTTTAACATTTTATTTCATTTTGTGGTTTACTTCGTGAACAGCTGTAATGACACGTGATTTGTTCAATCGAATATTTTTTTTGCCAGGAGTAGTAAGAAATAAAATGGTGATATGGTGGTAAAATTCTTGTAAGAATTTTTATTTATATTTTTATGTAAAATAACAAAAATATTCGTTTTCCAGTGACGGCTGCGAGCGGCGTTGGTTGTAAAAATCAGACACCCCCAACCCTCCTCTCGAGTTTAAGAAGCGTCCTCTTCGTAATCGGAACGGTGGTGATCGGATTCGCAGCTTTGTGCAACTCGCTAACATGGTAAATTTCATCGAATAAGATATACAAAGTTCATTTTTCTATTGTTAAACGCCGACCGAATAAAAGGTCAGAACCAATTCGATCGAACCAATTATGATAGCAATTGATTTATTCCTCAGGCATCTGCAGCGATTCTGGGGTGCATCCGGGGATTTCTGGCAAGCACAATGGGACAAAATTCTAGACAAACTGGGCGATGATCCTGTGACACTCTGGGTCTATGGTAAACAGTATAACAATTTTACGAAGTTATTAAACGTAGAAAAACAAATCGATTAAATCCACGAAATTTATTTGACAAATTACAGCTTCAATTTTCGAGGTGGGCGTCGTTATTTTCCAATTTGTCGAGTAAATAACCGTCGAACCATTTTCCGATCTTTTCAAAGTTCGCAAGTGTTTAGCTAGCTAATGGTCTCTGCGTCGACCGAATTAAAATTGCAGCTGAACGACCGTTATCATGCAACAAAATTATTTTTTAATTCCTTCGCCCTGCAAATGAGGTTTTCCTCTATGACATCGTTTAATTTGTTCAATTGCTGCTGATAACGTTCTGCTTAGCATTAAATTGATCAATTCTTCGGTAGCTTGCGCAGCATTTTTTGCACTTGGGAAAAGGAGGAAATTTAAATGTGACTTTTAAAACGTTGAACTGCACAGACGACTCCTTTTGTACAGCTAATACAATAATGACAAAAATATTAAAAATATTATATCGTTCTCGACTTATTAAAATTATTAAGAGGAAAAATAAATTTCTGTTTAACAGAAATTCCGCTTCCTGCAATGGCTGCAGAAAATGTTTATTTTATACAAAGATCCACAGTCTAATAATAATATTTTAAGTTGTGCGCTGCAGGAAATTATTTTTCTCGTTCTAAAAAAAAAATATCCGATTTACTTTCGATCCCGTGTAACGTTTGATGTAATTTTATGTTTTTAAAGTAAGATTTTGTGAAATCACGAGTGGGAGAGATCATAATGAGAAGACAGTCACCGATCTGGGAAACTTGAACGTGTTTGATGGACTTTTTCAGGGTCGCTGGGGCTCACGTTTTTCGTTTACTGGTTCTTCGGCGGTATTTATACAATTTTAGACATAACCAATCGACCGGCCGCTCTGCGACGATACAAAATACAACCTGGAACGAACGAACCTGTCAACAGTAGGGAACTGTGCAAAGTAATCGCGCAAGTAGTGTTCAATCAGATCATTGTTGGGGTTCCTCTGGCGTACGTCAGTTATCGTTTCATGGAATGGCGCGGTTACCCCCCCGTGCGTGAATTGCCGACCTTCCACTGGGTACTCGTTGAAATTGCAATACACATATTATGCGAGGAAATTGGATTTTATTACTCGCACAGGTACGTCGATTTTCCTATATAGACGCTATAGCAGCATGCAACTGTCACATATTCGTAAGTCAGACAAATCAATAAGGAAAATGTATTTTAATGAATATTCAAATTTGTTAAAATATATCATGTTTGGCGATTTTGTCATATTAACACGTTTCGTGTTACGTGGCTTTAACGGAGTAACCGAAAATTGATTCGGCACGAAACGTGTTCATTATTTCTTAATTATATCAACATCCATTTATTCCTGGTACTCAAGGTCATATGAAAGATACAATACTATAAGTTCTAATTTGTAAAAGCATACAGTCCCATTTAAAGAAGTATCGAGGTTCTTGAAATCTTCTTATCGCAATACTACCCCCTAAAAATGTAATAATATTTTTCTTTGACTCTTCGTTCTATTATTATCAGTAAGAAGTGAGATTGGAGTCCAACTGTTTATATAATCGTCCAACTCTATACCATATCAATTTTTGTAATATTGTAAGCAAATAGCTGCAAGTAAAGCAGTAATACAATTGTATTTCAGATTCCTCCATAGCCGCTATTTGTACAAGTATATACATAAACAACATCATGAATGGACAGCCCCAATAGCTGTAACATCGCTATATTGTCATCCTTTAGAACATATTGGCTCAAACCTATTGCCACCGTTTTTGGGAGTATTCATCGTAGGTTCTCACGTGGCTACCGCTTGGCTTTGGTTCTCGCTTGCTATTCTATCTACGTTGAATGCTCACTCCGGTTACCATTTACCATTCTTCCCATCCCCAGAAGCTCATGATTTCCATCACTTAAAGTAAGTATACTTTCCAGCAAATATTGAAACAGAAGTCTTTCTTACATTCTTATCCCTGTTTCATCTGTCAATTATCATATTATACAGGATGAGGCATCTAAATAACTCTGTTCCCATTGGAAATGCGAAAGAATGCATGAAACTAAAGTTACTTGGTCTCAAGATCAAGGTATACAAGATCTGAATTCAATAGTTTTTTTGTAGAGGACATATGCAGATTTATTTCCCTGAGTAAATTATTTTTCATTGCAGTTGAAAATGCTTTATTAGATGCTATATAAAATAATATAATTCCATTACAGAAAACAGAAAAAAACGATGACATTAGGTCATGTATCCCTAGATACCGAGTAAATTTAGTCCGATGCACTTTTTCCTATTGTCCGAACGATTTGTTTTAGGTTTCCCATCCTGTATACTGTATATTACAGAATTGAATATAAGCAGCAATAAACGTGGAAAAATTCTTGCAGTGAGAAAACGATGGGCTTCTTTAATATTTTTAATTTAAAGTTAATATAAAATTGTTGTTGTTTCTTTTTGTCAATAGAAAATGCGCTGCCCACTAGAATTTTAGTAATTGTAAGGATACCGTTGTAATTAGGTGTAGCGAAATTAAATACTAAATATGTCTACACTACTAGATTAGAATTTCAATAACACCATATGCACATAAAATAAACAGTGTGAAATTTCGAAAATTTGTATTTTGAATTGGACAGTGAACACTGTAAGTATTGTATTGTTTCAGATTTAATCAATGTTTTGGAGTCCTGGGAGTATTGGACCGTATTCACGGAACGGACACCCAGTTCCGTAATTCCAGAGCTTATCAGCGTCATTTGATGATGCTTAGCTTGATACCACCAAGGG
This sequence comes from Halictus rubicundus, assembly GCF_050948215.1. Classification (NCBI taxonomy): domain Eukaryota; kingdom Metazoa; phylum Arthropoda; class Insecta; order Hymenoptera; family Halictidae; genus Halictus; species Halictus rubicundus. The sequence continues at coordinate 5,827,790 of NC_135155.1, forward strand.
AAGCATTCCCAGATGAAGTAAAATATAAATCCAAATAAAGGATTTTTAATGGACGTCATAATAAATATGAAAGTTCAGTATAATGTTATTCTGAAAATACGTAGAAGATACTTTGTGATCTGAAGAATTTCATTTTCATTATTCTTGATTAAGCATGATTGACCAGACAAATATAATCAGCAGATTGCATTCCGAGCTGATGATATTTTTCTCGTGGTTACCTGATTCAACAATCAAATACGCTTTTCTTATGTAGAAACTGCATACTTTTAGTCAGTACATTTTTTCTTGCAGTTTCAGTTCATTCAGAATACTAAACTGATGCGACAGTAATTTTATATAATAATTCAGTACAGGTCCGATGTTTAAACGTTTTTTTGTATGTGATGTAACATATTTAATATAATTGTACCCACAATCTTATTAATCAGTCAACCCTAAAGTGTAAGAGCAATCATTTCGAAGTTGTAATGACATTATGTGTATCCACTTTCTTTTCTTATTGAGGACTATACAAATATACATGGAATGCTATAAGAATTTTAAAAAACGAAATTTAGATTATTGAAATATCTTTTTTACGACAAAATACACTGTTGGAGAACTTAGAATTATATGAAGTACTTCATCTGAATATATATGTATATATATTCACGTAATATAGCAATATTGTGAAGACGTTTACTTGGCAAATTATGATTGTATTGGAATTACGACATTGTGACAAAACTGTTTATGACAATTACTATTTTTATATTCAGTTCCATAATAAAAGCAATAACGTAACACAAATTTAATCTAAGGTGGAATCATGATTGTAGTATTGTAATTTGTAATATGTCATTGATAATTATGCACTCTTAACGCTTTATATTTATATGGTTAAGTCGAATTTAGAGACATCGATATGTACAATCATCCTTCTGTATGCTTGAATTTGTTTGTTATACGAAAGAACGTGCTTGTAAAATCAACAAATTGAATTGTTTCTACGTTTCTTCTCTTTGCGAGAAGAACATTGTTTCAAACAATATATGGAAATCGATGCTCTATTAGTTGTTAGTTATTGTATCGAATGACGTTTCTTCAATCGACAGTATGAAGTTTGTAATTTGTATGAGATTCCAACACTGCTAATTTTATGTAAATATTCACACAAAATGCTTACTAATAAAACTTTATAATCAAGTGGCGGTGGAGTTTTTGTTTTGTGTATGGGAAGAAAACTTAAGCAGCTTCAATTACATGTGTGTATATTTTATAACAATATGATTTTTTACATACTTATACAAAAATAGCTGTTACTGTTTTATCACATTTAGAAAAAATAGAAATTTTACGAACAGTAAACAAAAAGGAAGTCCCGCTGGGAATTTCCTCCTTATAAATAACAATCGCGAAAATGTTATAATATGATGTAATTGCACAAATCATTGCTTGTATTTGCAGCAGCACGAGTCATTCCCAAAGATTGCTCACTCTCCATTTAAAATGCATATCATAATTCTTATCAATGTAAATACATAGGAAAACCAAACTTAACACGTTTGAGACGTGGTCCCTGAGGACTGAATTTTCCCGGCGTTTAGCTGTCGTTGGACTTTGTGGATCGTCAGTATCGAATTTGATAAATAAACTTAATAATAGGCTAAACATAAAATGTTTACTTAGAAAACTGTAATTTATATAACATACACCTTTACACTTTTGTGATCTGTTTGAACTATGTAATCGTCTATTAGCCAACATCTATTTCTTGTTTTCCATTCGTTTATCGAATGGTAGGGGAATCTCTCCATAATCTAAACACGAAGTGAAATAGAATCTCTATCGCATTTAGCGCGTTATCTTCTGTTTATACTCTGCCAAACGTCTGCTGAGTGCTCTTCACCGGCCAAACAGAAAGTACATTTGTATATGAAACTTGGCTTGGTCTCAAACGTGTTAACAATCAGCAAATAAATGCACTGATATAAAAACTGTTCTTACAAGAAATTAGAAAATTGTTGCTATATAAATCAAACGCTTCTTTGGTGGGATAAGTATTAGCTTAAAATTTGTAAAATAACACAAAATATATTATACAAGATCTAAATAATATAATAAAATTTTAGTGGAAGACAAATTACCAGAAGCAATGCTCTATGAAAATTGTTTCTTCAAAAATTTAAAAAGAAATCATTGTAATTCAACAGCTACATCAAACTAAGTTCAAATGAATTACCTATACATTATTTTTCCATTCTGTTTCCTAGTTAGAAAAGTTAATTTCTGAATAATAATAATAATAATAATAATAATAATAATAACAATAATAATAATAATAATGTACATAACATGTATAATATGTAGATATAACTTTAACAATTTTGAAATTAACATCTCTTTAAAGTTCTATACTTGCAGGGTTTATCGAATACTTTTACTGTTATAATTTTCTTATCTAGTTTGCTGTAATTTTTATATTGTCTTTCTTGTATACCGTTCATCATAATTATATGCATGCGAATTTTTCATGTTCCGTGTAAACAATCTCCTCTGTATACAAAACATATGTGTAAACATATAAAATAATAAATCTCGTAATAAGGCAGTAATTCAATAATAATATTGTATGTGGAATAAGCTATGATACGATACACATTTGCAATTCTGTATATAAATGGTATAATATCGCAATCAAAGTTATAGTGGCAAAGTAGTATACTAAAGTTGTATTATATACAGTGCTTCGAATATATGTACATTGAAATATAATTATGGTGGTGATGGAGGAGCTCAAACGAAATAAATGGTCCACAATAACATGTCTGTTCTGTTTTCTTTCATATTTTTTATGTTATGCTCCTAATTGGAGGATCTTTCCATTTCGTAAATTTCTTGGACAACAATAATCGAACAATTTAATTCCTTTGAGTTCCTTTATCGCGTCTGTAACTATAATTCAATATTTATATCAGAGACACCTTCTATATGTAATATATTGCACGGATGGAAGTATTCTTATGATATAAATTCCTGAATGGTATTACATTTATAAATACTAATCATTGTACATTCCATCAATAAGAAAATCCATTCTGCGGTAGTGTCTTTTCTCCCAACAATCTCTACCTTGTTTATATACTATAAAAAGAATAGCACCTAACGCTGGCAAAGCTATGAGGACAATAATAACTTGAAAAACGTAATCTATTCTTTTTGGCAAACCTGAACGTAATCTTGTAGGTGAAACAAATGATCTCTTATCATTATTAGGTCCTGCTATTGTTACAGTTGGCTTTGGTTTGTGTTCTTTAAACAATGTTGTTGTCATAGTGGTACTGCTTGTTACATTCTGTTGTAGAGATACACTTGTATTCGATTGTGATGTGCTGCTTGCAGTAACATTAAAAATATTCTCTTTCTTATCAGAAGTAGTTAATTTTGAATCATTTAAATTATTGTTTGTGTGTTTGCTATTATGAGTCACAGTTATTGTAGAAGATTCAACTACTGACTTTATATTTTCAATTATCACTTTTTCAGTAGAAATATTTTCTCTCTCGTCGTTTAACATGTTGGTTGCACCTTTTCTTGGCACTATTTTGGATAATACATTATTTCTTTTTGCAGCTATTATAAAATCATCCTTGCTGGTTGTTAAATTACTTTTCACGCTTAGATTGTCCAAACTGCCTGCTGAATATGAAATAGTAGAGGATACAGGCTGAGTAGTATATGTAATCGAAATTGGACCACCTTCTCCCATGAACGAAGAGGTGACACGATTTTCCTGAAATAAATTTTAAACAAACTTTAATACTGGTACTTAGTTGCGACTTCTATGAATTTATGCTACACAATTTCTGTAACAAACATTACACTACATTCCCTATATATAAAATTTAGAAACCAAGAAAATGTAAACAAATGAAACATTAATTGAGAAAGTTCTTACTTCGAATGGCTGCGGTGAGCCAACAGGTTTGAGGGTGGAATTTATCTTTGGAATCACCAATGATAAAGTTCGATAATTATTTCCAACTGATGCATTATTGGACGCTAAAGGTGTTGTACCATTTGTTTTAATTTCATCACCGACAGATGAGGTTAGAATAGACACGATCCATATAAACAGAGTCAATCCATGAAGTCTTGACATCACAAACGAACTCATTATTTTAACTATAATACCGTAGTTCGCAATGCTTCTGATTCCTGGTTAATCCCAGTTAAAACGTGCAAAAATATAGAAAAAATAAAAAAAAGTGAACGGCTCGAACTACTACGAAATTCGTTGCTCCATCGCAAGCACGCACTAACTGTTGCGTAAATAAATATGTGTACAGATAAGTACATGTACAAATGTGTAGTGCACATCCCACTAACATACGTCAATTGGTACGATTTCACTTTCTTTGATACTGTTAAACAATAAATTGAAATTTTTTCATTTATTTATAACAAAATTTGAATGTAAGTACAACGATAGACAACTACTTTAAGAAAATGTTTCATTTACAGAAATGTGGTTTTACATCTTAAACTTAGTGCTTTTTTATGAATTAGTACAATGAAAACTAATGAGAAGTACACAATTATAAATGATGAGATTAATTCGTAGTTGTCTGTTTTAATCAAACTGGCGCCACAAGAAAATGGTGCCGCCATCCAGCGTTGTGGAACTGATACATTCTACTGAGTCGGTACTTCAGATTCTGAAGTTCAGAACCAGAGAGGAAATGAGTGCTCACGCCCGGGATTTTAGCACAGACGAGGTATAGGAATAGACCAATCACCCAATGTATTTTTCTGTCTCATGCTCGGGGGGCTCTAGAGCCCCATTACCATTTTTGTGTCACATCCTACCGTATCGGTTGGAGCTAACATTGTGGAACTAATATTACAGACGAGATGTAGGAATAGGCCAGTTCAGCCATCTCATCTTATGCTGTTTCGTGTCGCACGACATAAAATACCGTGAGAATGTTCATGGTTTAAAAGTTATTCTGTACCTTGAATTCTATTACCTACCTTTTCTAAGAAATTAGGTGGCTACATGGTCAAAGGAGTGCTTGTCGACATCATTGGAAAAAGAAGTTGTTGTAAACATTACACAGCCAGAAATAAGAAATTTATCAGTCTATTGCGTTCGACAATTTAATGCGTGCGAATATTCATGGATTAAAAGTTATTCTGTGTCTCGAGTTCTATAATTTATTTTTACTAAATAATTAGATGGCAAGATGGTCAAGGGATTGCTTGTTGATACCATTACCAAAAGAAATTGTTATAAACATTAAACAGCCAGAAATAATTAATTTATCAGTGAAATGGGTTCGATAAATTAATACGTGCGAATATTCTTGGTTCAAAAGTTACTCTGTATCTCGAGTTCTATTAGGTATTTTTACTAAAAAATTAGATGGCAAGATGGTCAAGGGATTGCTTGTTGATACCATTACCAAAAGAAATTGTTATAAACATTAAGCAGCCAGAAATAACAAATTTATCAATAATTACTATCGCGGCGATCGAAGTCTGGCGAAGTTAGTTTGGGGTGGGGGAGTTGCGCACCGCGCACCGCGCACCCCACCACGGCGTCCGCGCTCAGTCAGTCAGTCGTGGTGTGCACTCAGGACGGAACGGGAGGGCTCCGGGACCAGAAGGACGAAGGACCTTGGAGTTGACCAGAGGTTCTCCAGGGCTGCCCTGGCCCACCCTGACCACCCTGGCCTACCCTCACCTACCTTCGAGTGGACCAGGGATCCTCCAGAGCTGCAGTGGACATCACTGGTCAACCCTGGTCCACCTTAAGCTAGCTCGCGGTCGGACAGCGGTTCCTGGAAGCCGTCTCCGCTCACCTTGGTCAACTTTCAACAGCTGGTAAGTGACAATACAAATATACATTTTCTATTTTGGTATACGTGTTTATTCAACGAAAGCCGTCAATTATTATTTCTGTATTTTTAATTCGAATTTGCTTCGGAATTTTTCACAAGTTTCTTTTCTTGAAATTACATTATATTATATTTTTGACATAAAATTGGTATTTTGAAATTTTATTATATTATATTATATTTTTGACATAAAATTGGTATTTTGAAATTTTATTATATTATATTATATTTTTGAAATAAATTTGGTATTTTGAAATTTTATTATATTTTTTACATAAAATTCGTACTCTGAAATATTATATTTTTAACATAAAATTGGTATTCCTCCGAACGGAGGTCCCTAAGGGGCTCACTCACGGGCCGGGCCCGTGGGTGAGTACGGGTATTAGCAAACTTGGGGCGACCCGAGTTTGTAGGTCGTTGCGTCCCAATTTCGTTAGATTTATTTTTGATTGGGATTGTCCATCTTTCCGATCGAATATTTACTTCTAAACTTTCAAAAGTCCCTCTTGTAAAATTTATGTATATGGTTTAAACTTGGTATTCCTCCGAACGGAGGTCCCTCAGGGGGTTCACTCACGGATTGTTCATCTTTCCAATAGAAATTTATTTCTGAACTTTTAAAAGTTCTTATTCCAAAATTTATATATCTGGTTTTAAATTGGTATTCCTCCGAACGGAGGTCCCTCAGGGACTCACTGCTGTGGGTGAGTACGGGTATTGGCGAACCCGGGGCGACCCGAATCGCCACCTCAGTAGATTGAAGTTCTGACTTCATCTACTCTTAGTTTCTTGTCGGTTAGGCCGTACTTGTGTACGGGGTTGGTTTGGCTCTCGTGAGCCGTTAGATTTGCACTCTTGTGCGTGTTAGGTAGGCCGTGCTCGTGTACGGGGTTAGTTTGGCTCTCGTGAGCCGGTTAGATTTGCACTCTTGTGCATGTTAGGTAGGCCGTACTCGTGTACGGGGTTAGCTTGGCTCTCGTGAGCTGGTGTTAGGTTGGCTCTCGTGAGCTGGTTAGATTCGCACTCTTGTGCGTGTTAGGTAGGCCGTACTCGTGTACGGGGTTTAGTGTTGTATTTCGTCGTTTCTTCATATCAACGTTTCGTCTTCTTTTCATAATTTCCTTCTATTTTTGTACCTCTACGGAATTATGACTAATTATGATTTGTCTGCTTGAGCTGGAGTACGACAGGTCATCATCTTTGTCATCGACGGAGGACAACACATCGACCAAAGACGTCAACAACATCGTGTCTAATTATTGTTAGTTTGTTTCAGCTGAAATCCAACAGCTGAGTATCTTGGTCGTCGAACGAAGAGACTACATCAAACAACGCATCGACGAAGACATCGTAATAATTGTAACCTAGAATTAGTTTAATGCTTAAGATCGTCGTTGTAAATATGTCGAGTAACTATTGCCCTAACTTCACTTTGTTCGACTCGATTGTTAACTCCGACACAACAGAAGGCTGTTAGATTTGCACTCTTGTGCGTGTTAGGTAGGCCGTGCTCGTGTACGGGGTTAGCTTGGCTCTCGTGAGCTGGTGTTAGTTTGGCTCTCGTGAGCCGGTTAGATTCGCACTCTTGTGCATGTTAGGTAGGCCGTACTCGTGTACGGGGTTAGCTTGGCTCTCGTGAGCTGGTGTTAGTTTGGCTCTCGTGAGCCGGTTAGATTCGCACTCTTGTGCATGTTAGGTAGGCCGTACTCGTGTACGGGGTTAGCTTGGCTCTCGTGAGCTGGTGTTAGTTTGGCTCTCGTGAGCCGGTTAGATTCGCACTCTTGTGCATGTTAGGTAGGCCGTACTCGTGTACGGGGTTAGCTTGGCTCTCGTGAGCTGGTGTTAGGTTGGCTCTCGTGAGCTGGTTAGATTCGCACTCTTGTGCGTGTTAGGTAGGCCGTACTCGTGTACGGGGTTTAGTGTTGTATTTCGTCGTTTCTTCATATCAACGTTTCGTCTTCTTTTCATAATTTCCTTCTATTTTTGTACCTCTACGGAATTATGACTAATTATGATTTGTCTGCTTCAGCTGGAGTACGACAGGTCATCATCTTTGTCATCGACGGAGGACAACACATCGACCAAAGACGTCAACAACATCGTGTCTAATTATTGTTAGTCTGTTTCAGCTAAAATCCATCAGCTGAGCATCTTGGTCGTCGAACGAAGAGACTACATCAAACAACGCATCGACGAAGACATCGTAGTAATTGTAAGCTAGAATTAGTTTAATGCTTAAGATCGTCGTTGTAAATATGTCGAGTAACTATTGCCCTAACTTTACTTTGTTCGACTCGATTGTTAACTCCGACACAGCAGAAGGCTGTGTCGGACCTTGCTTGCAAGTGTTGAACCGGTCCAGTTGCGATATTCGGCGTGGATGCATAGAGAATTGATGGTCAGGGAGCAGTACTCGCCAGGTAGAGCCCTTCCTTCGTAAAATGTCTGCCTAAGTCATGTCAACGCTGGCGTGGCTCGCGCCGGGAGCAGGGGATCCTTCGTCCGTAAGTCTCTTCGTCGCCTTGTTGCGCCAGCGTTGCTCGTGGCGGGTAGTTGGGGAAGGTAGTTCTACCGTACGGTGGAGGCGTCCCTGACCGTCGTTCTCTGTGAGGAAGCGTCGGGTAACGTACTGGTCGGCAGATAGCTTGCAAGCATTGTACGCGTCGCGTCACCCTCGAACCAGAGCCTTCTGCTCTGGTTCGGTTTTGTTTCTCTCTTTGAAAGAATCAGAGCCTTCTGCCTGATTCGTTTGTAATCTCCCGTGAATCGGAGACTTCTTCTCCGACTCACTCTATTTGCTCCGCAATAATTACTCGACATACTCTGCGAAATTTAGTTTGTAAAACTCGAAAGCGTCGTTGTAAGAAAGGGAGTCAGAAGGAAGCGTATTGAATTCCTTCTGGCTTCCTTTCGGGTCTCTCGTGCAGCAACCTCCTCGTGGTGAGACCCGGGCAATCGGTAATATTCTCTATTTGTTAGATCTTCTATTATCTTACAAATAGAGAATAATATCGAGCTAATAGCTGCTCATTTGTAATTTGCGATAACATTGTGAAATAAAATTTAAGACGTACTGATAATAAAAGCTTGTGTATTTAATTGAATTGTGTGTCTGAATTTATTTTAAACTTGCATGGGGTGGGCCAAGGGTCCTTCCTGCCTTCCTTCTCGCTTTCCTTGTTTACCCTTGGCCCACCTACGCCTTCTTGGCAGCTCCTTTTGATTATTAATCGAAACACACACTTCTTGTTTCGGAATACTTTTTCATTCAATAAACATCGTACATTTTTTCTGGATTTCTAATTGAAATTTGCTTCTGAACTTTTTAAAAGTTCCGTTTCTTAAAATTGCTATGACCCTAGCCTTTATGTCGTTGCGTCCCAATTTTGTTTGATTTATTTTCGATTGGAATTGTTCATCTTTCCGATTGAAATTTATTTCTGAACTTTCAAAAGTTCTTATTCTAAAATTTATATATCTGGTTTAAAATCGGTATTCCTCCGAACGGAGGTCCCTCAGGGACTCACTGCTGTGGGTGAGTACGGGTATTGGCGAACCCGGGGCGCCCCGAAGCGCCACCTCAGTAGATTGAAGTTCTGACTTCATCTACTCTTAGTTTCTTATCGGTTAGGCCGTACTTGTGTACGGGGTTGATTTGGCTCTCGTGAGCCTGTTAGATTTGCACTCTTGTGCATATTAGGTAGGCCGTACTCGTGTACGGGGTTAGTTTGGCTCTCGTGAGCCGGTTAGATTCGCACTCTTGTGCATGTTAGGTAGGCCGTACTCGTGTACGGGGTCATCGTTTTGTCTTTATTTCATCGTCTTCTTATACTTCGTTGTTCCTCCATTGTTTTATGTCTAATCATTACTAATCTGTTTCAGATTGAGTACAACAGTTGCAGAAATTTATCATCGAACGAAGACAACGCATCGTTCGAAGACTCGTTTCTTCTTCGATTACTTCTGTGTTCCTCCATTTTGTGTCTAATTATTATTAGTCTGTTTCAGTTAAATCACAACAGTTCAGCATGATCATCGTCGAACGAAGACAACGAATAGTAAGAAGACTTCACAGTATTTATAAGTTCCTATTAGATCTCGAGCAATTATTGTGTTAGATTCACTTTGTTAGTTTCGCTTGTTGATTTGGGTCACAGCCTTCTGCTGTGACCAGTTGGTAGCGTCACCCTCGAACCAGAGGCTACTACTCTGGTTCGCTTCTTTCATTTTTCTTTTTCGTAAATCTGAGCCTTCTGCTCCATTTTTATTTTCTCTGGAATTGTTCAGAGACTTGTCAGATTTAGTTTTTATTTGGCTCACAATAATTGCTCGATTCGAGTGCGTGCGTTAGTTATTAAGCTTGTTTATTAGTATTGTATAAATGTCGAGTAATTATTGCCGTAACTTCACTTTGCTCGGTTCGATTTTTGATTCCGACACAGCCTTATGCTGTGTCGGACCTTGCTTGTATGTACCAGACCGGTTGGTACCGGTGCTCGGCGTAGATCCATTGAGAGGGATGTTCGAGAGACCTGTTCACTCGTGTAAAATCCTCCCTGCCGTAAGTCCACCCGAGTCGCCTCAACGCTAGTCGTTGCCTGGCGACAGGTGGGTGGGGGAAACTTAGGGTATCGTTTGAACGCTTCTCTCGGCCATCGCTCTTCGTGAGGACACGTCGGGTATCGGTACTGGCTGGAGTTGGTTCTGCAAGCATTGTACGCGTCGCGTCACCCAGTTTCTCTTTTTGAAAGAATCAGAGCCTTCTGCCTGATTCGCTTTTGATCTCCCGTGAATCGGAGACTTCTTCTCCGATTCACACCTTTTGCTCCGCAATAATTACTCGACATACGCTGCGAAATTTAGTTTGTAAGACTCGAAAGCGTCGTTGTAAGAAAGGAAGTCAGAAGGAAGCGTATTGAATTCCTTCTGGCTTCCTTTCGGGTCTCTCGTGCAGCAACCTCCTCGTGGTGAGACCCGGGCAATCGGTAATATTCTCTATTTGTTAGATCTTCTATTATCTTACAAATAGAGAATAATATCGAGCTAATAGCTGCTCATTTGTAATTTGCGATAACATTGTGAAATAAAATTTAAGACGTACTGATAATAAAAGCTTGTGTATTTAATTGAATTGTGTGTCTGAATTTATTTTAAACTTGCATGGGGTGGGCCAAGGGTCCTTCCTGCCTTCCTTCTCTCTTTCCTTGTTTACCCTTGGCCCACCTACGCCTTCTTGGCAGCTCCTTTTGATTATTAATCGAAACACACACTTCTTGTTTCGGAATACTTTTTCATTCAATAAACATCGTACATTTTTTCTGGATTTCTAATTGAAATTTGCTTCTGAACTTTTTAAAAAGTTCCGTTTCTTAAACTTGCTATGACCCTAGCCTTTATGTCGTTGCGTCCCAATTTCGTTTGATTTATTTTCGATTGGAATTGTTCATCTTTCCAATTGAAATTTATTTCTGAACTTTCAAAAGTTCTTATTCTAAAATTTATATATCTGGTTTTAAATTGGTATTCCTCCGAACGGAGGTCCCTCAGGGACTCACTGCTGTGGGTGAGTACGGGTATTGGCGAACCCGGGGCGACCCGAAGCGCCACCTCAGTAGATTGAAGTTCTGACTTCATCTACTCTTAGTTTCTTGTCGGTTAGGCCGTACTTGTGTACGGGGTTGGTTTGGCTCTCGTGAGCCGTTAGATTTGCACTCTTGTGCGTGTTAGGTAGGCCGTGCTCGTGTACGGGGTTAGTTTGGCTCTCGTGAGCCGGTTAGATTTGCACTCTTGTGCATGTTAGGTAGGCCGTACTCGTGTACGGGGTTAGCTTGGCTCTCGTGAGCTGGTGTTAGGTTGGCTCTCGTGAGCTGGTTAGATTCGCACTCTTGTGCGTGTTAGGTAGGCCGTACTCGTGTACGGGGTTTAGTGTTGTATTTCGTCGTTTCTTCATATCAACGTTTCGTCTTCTTTTCATAATTTCCTTCTATTTTTGTACCTCTACGGAATTATGACTAATTATGATTTGTCTGCTTCAGCTGGAGTACGACAGGTCATCATCTTTGTCATCGACGGAGGACAACACATCGACCAAAGACGTCAACAACATCGTGTCTAATTATTGTTAGTTTGTTTCAGCTGAAATCCAACAGCTGAGTATCTTGGTCGTCGAACGAAGAGACTACATCAAACAACGCATCGACGAAGACATCGTAATAATTGTAACCTAGAATTAGTTTAATGCTTAAGATCGTCGTTGTAAATATGTCGAGTAACTATTGCCCTAACTTCACTTTGTTCGACTCGATTGTTAACTCCGACACAACAGAAGGCTGTGTCGGACCTTGCTTGCAAGTTTTGAACCGGTCCAGTTGCGATATTCGGCGTGGATGCACAGAGAATGATGGTCAGGGAGCAGTACTCGCCAGGTAGAGCCCTTCCTTCGTAAAATGTCTGCCTAAGTCATGTCAACGCTGGCGTGACTCGCGACGGGAGCAGGGGTTTCATTCCCCATAAGTCTTGCCGTCGCCTTGTTGCGTCAGCGTTGCTCGTGGCGGGTAGTTGGGGAAGGTAGTTCTACCGTACGGTGGAGGCGTCCCTGACCGTCGTTCTCTGTGAGGAAGCGTCGGGTAACGTACTGGTCGGCAGATAGCTTGCAAGCATTGTACGCGTCGCGTCACCCTCGAACCAGAGCCTTCTGCTCTGGTTCGGTTTTGTTTCTCTCTTTGAAAGAATCAGAGCCTTCTGCCTGATTCGTTTTTAATCTCCCGTGAATCGGAGACTTCATCTCCGACTCACTCCATTTGCTCCGCAATAATTACTCGACATACTCTGCGAAATTTAGTTTGTAAAACTCGAAAGCGTCGTTGTAAGAAAGGAAGTCAGAAGGAAGCGTATTGAATTCCTTCTGGCTTCCTTTCGGGTCTCTCGTGCAGCAACCTCCTCGTGGTGAGACCCGGGCAATCGGTAATATTCTCTATTTGTTAGATCTTCTATTATCTTACAAATAGAGAATAATATCGAGCTAATAGCTGCTCATTTGTAATTTGTGATAACATTGTGAAATAAAATTTAAGACGTATTGATAATAAAAACTTGTGTATTTAATTGAATTGTGTCTGAATTTATTTTAAACCTGCATGGGGTGGGCCAAGGTTCCTTCCTGCTTTCCTTCGCGCTTTCCTTGTTTACCCTTGGCCCACCTACGCCTTCTTGGCACCTCCTTTTAATTATTCATCGAAACACACACTTCTTGTTTCGGAATACTTTTTCATTCAATAAACATCGTACATTTTTTCTGGATTTCTAATTGAAATTTGCTTCTGAACTTTTTAAAAGTTCCGTTTCTTAAAATTGCTATGACCCTAGCCTTTATGTCGTTGCGTCCCAATTTCGTTTGATTTATTTTCGATTGGAATTGTTCATCTTTCCGATTGAAATTTATTTCTGAACTTTCAAAAGTTCTTATTCTAAAATTTATATATCTGGTTTAAAATCGGTATTCCTCCGAACGGAGGTCCCTCAGGGACTCACTGCTGTGGGTGAGTACGGGTATTGGCGAACCCGGGGCGACCCGAATCGCCACCTCAGTAGATTGAAGTTCTGACTTCATCTACTCTTAGTTTCTTGTCGGTTAGGCCGTACTTTTGTACGGGGTTAATTTGGCTCTCGTGAGCCGGTTAGATCTGCACTCTTGTGCATGTTAGGTAGGCCGTACTCGTGTACGGGGTTAGCTTGGCTCTCGTGAGCTGGTTAGATTCGCACTCTTGTGCGTGTTAGGTAGGCCGTACTCGTGTACGAGGTTTAGAGTTGTATTTCGTCGTTTTTTCATATCAACGTTTCGTCTTCTTTTCATCGTTTCCTTCTATTTTTGTACCTCTACGGAATTATGACTAATTATGATTTGTCTGCTTCAGCTGGAGTACGACAGGTCATCATCTTTGTCATCGACGGAGGACAACCCATCGTCCAAAGACGTCAACAACATCGACCACGAACGAAGACGTCAACAACATCGTGTCTAATTATTGTTAGTCTGTTTCAGCTAAAATCCATCAGCTGAGCATCTTGGTCGTCGAACGAAGAGACTACATCAAACAACGCATCGACGAAGACATTGTAGTAATTGTAAGCTAGAATTAGTTTAATGCTTAAGATCGTCGTTGTAAATATGTCGAGTAACTATTGCCCTAACTTCACTTTGCTCGACTCGATTGTCAACTCCGACACAGCAGAAGGCTGTGTCGGACCTTGCTTGCAAGTGTTGAACCGGTCCAGTTGCGATATTCGGCGTGGATGCATAGAGAATTGATGGTCAGGGAGCAGTACTCGCCAGGTAGAACCCTTCTTTCGTAAAATGTCTGCCTAAGTCATGTCAACGCTGGCGTGGCTCGCGCCGGGAGCAGGGGATCCTTCGTCCGTAAGTCTCTTCGTCGCCTTGTTGCGCCAGCGTTGCTCGTGGCGGGTAGTTGGGGAAGGTAGTTCTACCGTACGGTGGAGGCGTCCCTGGTCGTCGTTCTCTGTGAGGAAGCGTCGGATACCGTACTGGTCGGCAGATAGCTTGCAAGCATTGTACGCGTCGCGTCACCCTCGATCCAGAGCCTTCTGCTCTGGTTCGGTTTTGTTTCTCTCTTTGAAAGAATCAGAGCCTTCTGCCTGATTCGTTTTTCATCTCCCGTGAATCGGAGACTTCTTCTCCGACTCGCACCTTTTTCTCCGCAATAATTACTCGACATACGCTGCGAAATTTAGTTTGTAAGACTCGAAAGCGTCGTTGTAAGAAAGGGAGTCAGAAGAAAGCGTATTGAATTCCTTCTGGCTTCCTTTCGGGTCTCTCGTGCAGCAACCTCCTCGTGGTGAGACCCGGGCAATCGGTATTATTCTCTATTCGTAAGAACTTTTAGTATCTTACAAATAGAGAATAATATCGAGCTAATAGCTGCTTATTTATAATTTCCGATAATAGAATTTAAGACTTACTAATTATAAAAACTTGTGTATTCAATTGAATTGTGTCAGAATTTACTTTAGGCTAGCTCGGGATGAGCCAAGGTGGGCCTTCAATACTTTTCTTGTTTTCCCCTGGTCCACCTTCAGCTTCTTGGTAAGCTCCTTTGAATTACTAACCGAAAAACACAGTTTTCATCGTCATCTTTTTTCCTGGATTTCTAATTGAAATTTGCTTCGGAACTTTTCAAAAGTTCCTTTTCTTAAAATTGATATTTTTTGCCTAAAATTGGTATTCCTTCGATCGGAGGTCCTTCCATTTATTATAGGTATATGGTCTAAGCTTCTCGTGGATCTAGTTGCAACATTTGTCGTTCGTCAGCGTAGAGGGCGTAAGAAATCTAGTTGTTGTTAACGCTGTCGGTATTTCAGATCGTGAGACACGAAACCCCATATGGTGATTGGTCTACTCCTATACCTCGTCTGTGATTTTAGTGCCCCCGGTATAGTGCTGCCCCCTAGTCTAATTGTTAGCCTGGACCAGAATCTGCATCATCTCTTTAGCCTGAAGCAGGACCTGCATCATCTTACCTGCACCATTAGCAGCGGATTCCAAATAATGCCAGAGTGGTGCTACTTCTATGTTAAAAGAGGGTCTTCTATGTAGGCTCTTATCCAGCCTAAAACATGATGCAGGTTCTAATACAGGCTAAAAAGATGATGCAGGTTCTGGTCCAGGCTAAAGGGTTGATGCAGGTTCTGTTCCAGGCTAAAAAGATGATGTAGAAAACTGAGGACACTAAAACCCCGAGCGTGAGCACTCTCATTTCCTCTCTGTCAGAACCCTAGACAGAAACATGTCCGAAGAATTCGCCTTGTAAGGGTTAAACAATTATGAAAAATTAAAAGTATTTCAACATTTTTGGCTTTGTGACTGAGTGCACAATCGTGCATGAAAATAATACTAAGAGTTTCGAGTAACTTTCCAATCAAGATTTCATTGATTTAGTGCGAACCACTGTACTTGTAATGTGTGTACGAATTTTCTGAGAGCACCTTCGCGAAATTTAAATCTGAACAGTCGCGCACCGACTAGCGCGCGCGCACACCTTTAAGGCGGTGGGCACGGCTCAAGATTGTGTGAGTGCATCCCCTCCCTAGTTCCGCACACGTACCCGAGTTTTGCAAGGGTACGGGAGGCCCGCTCTCATTTGTTAACAATGCAAAAATAGTACTGTTCTGTAGTCAAAATCGCTAGATAAAAGTTCAATCTAGGGTGAAAAGGTCCTCAGAAGTCGTACTTTTGCGTTTTTTAGCCGTAATTTGCAATATTCAGCAGCATACTGCTTAATCGAGTGACATTATCGTAAATATCGAGAGATTCAGAGCTCGTATGGAGTTCGTTGGACCTTTCCACCCTAGCGGGAACATATAGGAACTCAATGCCACGCCGATCACGTTGTATGCTTACGTATCAAACAAATGAAAGCGGGCACCCAGAAAAATTAGATCATTGAGTATTTCATCAAAATATAGTTCCGACATTTTTCGCTACGAGCGCTGTACTATGTTCCCGATCTGTCTCATCGTCAGTAGTCACTGTATCGGTAAAACAGAGGCCTATAAGAGCATGCGCGTGTACGTGTGCGACGGCGATCGCAAGGGTCCGGGATGCCTGGAAATATTTCCCAATAATGCAGAGACGGGACTTTTCCATAGTGAAAAGAGCTAGATAAAGGTTCAATCTAGGGTGGAAAGGTCCTCAGAAGTCCTACTTTTGCGTCATCGAGAAATGATTAGCTATATTCGGCAGCATGTTGTTCGCCAGAGAGGCCTGTAGGAGCATGAGCCGCGCGTCAACATGGATGGCGCTGTCGTAGCTTCGTTCGAATAGCCGTGCCGTGGCACACTCACACACCGCCTGATCAGCGTGTACGTGTGCCGTCGGCGATCGCAAGGGTCAGGGATGCCTGGAAATATTTCCCAATAATGCAGTCACGGGACTTGTCAATGGTGAAAAGAGCTAGATGAAAGTTCTATCTAGGGTGGAAAGGTCCTCAGAAGTCGTACTTTTGCATCATCGAGAAATGGTTAGCAATATTCGGCAGCACGTCGTTTCTCAGGGAGGCTATGGGAACTGACATGGCGGCACACTCACACACCGCCTGGTCGGCGTGTACGTGTGCCGACGGCGATCGCAAGGGTCTAGGATGCCACTAACCATTTCCCAATAATGCAGAGACGGGACTTTTTCATAGTGAAAAGCGCTTTAGCCAATTAGCATCTTGGAAGGTTGGATAATACAAGGATGTGAATTTTCAGTAATGGCACTAGATAAAAAGATCAACCTGACATGCTGAATCCCTCAAAAATCCCTAAAAATTATTGTTCGCGAAATGTAACAAATAGTTGGGCAAACTATATTTATCAATTGATTTTTTCTAGTTTTTATCTCCAGATAAAAATGAATATATTCTAAATATTTTCTGTAAAAATTTGATTTCAATATCTCTAATGGTTTGAAAGCAACCTGTTGCGAATTAGTATCTTGCGTCGATGGCCCGCTCCATAACATTGACACTGGAGGGTGTCATAAATTAGCCCTCCCACGACACTGTCCCGCCGAAGACGAAAGAACTTTCCTGTAACCTCAGTGCAAAACACAGTCATTCTCTAAAGTCTGAAACATTGCCGCTTCGCACGAATGTACGATTGCCTAGTAAATATGATCCAAATTATATCATGTTTGGTGTCAATTTTATCAGGAAAATTACACGAATGTGTTGAGAGAAGTTTCATGAATATATTATGAAAAACAAAAGAATTGGGACATTGCATTAGTATTGTTTCACCGATATACCTGACCCCGCATAATGTTACACTCTTCGGCGGTCTAGCTTCTAGCCCCTTCGAAGGGTAGACACTTGGGCGCGTCATAAATTGGCCCTTCTCCGATAGTGTCCAGCCAAAGACGAAAGAGCTGGCATGCAGCCTCGGTGCGAAACACAGTCATTCTCTGAAATCTGAAACATCGTCGCTCCGAACAAATGTACGAATGCGTAGTAAATATGATACAAATTATACCATGTTTGGTATCATTTTTATCAGAAACATTCCACGAATGTGTTGAGAGAGGTTTCAGGAAAAAATAAGGAAAAACAAAAAAATGATGACATTGCATTAGTATTGTCTCACCGATGTACCTGACCCATGTTACACCCAACGACCGGCACACCGAACGGCCAGGCCGACTACGCTTGCAATGTTCCGCATTTTATATGGATTTCTGTATGCATTGTCTGGCCGGCCTGACGGTACGCGGGGTCCGAGAGTTTCTGCGTTTTTATGAAATACATAATGGTAATAACGGTACTTCATTCATAACTTATAACGTAACTTTTAATATACTTGGTTTTTTTTATAATTACAGTAGGTATATTTAGCAAACATGTGCATAATCTTTATTTGCATTAAATTTTGTATTAAATTAAATTAAATTAAATTAAATTAAATTAAATTAAATTAAATTAAATTAAATATTTCTGGAATTCCGACGAATTTGTTTCGAATGAAGTTGCATACGTATCGATAATATCATTAAAATATCCTCACGAAGTTACCGCACTCCTCAAAAAATTGTCATACTTTACCTTCTTGTCATACCTTCTA
This sequence comes from Halictus rubicundus, assembly GCF_050948215.1. NCBI lineage: Eukaryota > Metazoa > Arthropoda > Insecta > Hymenoptera > Halictidae > Halictus > Halictus rubicundus. The sequence goes on from NC_135155.1 coordinate 5,846,287, forward strand.
GGCGTATGTAACTTCGTAAGTATATTTTAATGATATTATCAATACGCAGAGTTGGGCAAAATAGTTATCGAAATAAAAATTTCGAATAACGAATGAAAGATAAAAAAATTTGTATTAAAATTTGAAAGTTAAAATTACAATCTCATTAAAGACGGTCCAAATGCTCTAGATAAGCTCTAGAAGTCATTCGTATTAACAATATTGTTCTGATTAAAAACATAAAAGCATAAAAAAATAAAAGCATGTATTAATAAATAGATTAAAAACATGAAGCATCATTTGGACTGTCTTTAATGAGATTGTAATTTTTATCGTAACATTACGTATCGGTGAAATTTGTCCTAATCCCACAGGCATTCTGTGCCCCTTAGCTCTTTTATCTGGGGTTATATTGGGAGGGCTAGTTTCTGACACCCTCAAGCGTGTACCTGTCGAAAGACCCAGAAGCTAGACCGCCGAAGGGTGTAACATTGTGCAAGGTCAGGTATATCGGTAAGACAATCCCGATGGAATGTCATAATCTTTTTTGTTTTCCATTATTTTTTCATGAAACCTCTCTCAACACATTTGTGGAATGTTTCTGATAAAAATGACACCAAACATGGTATAATTTGTATCATATTTACTACGCATTCGTACATTTGTTCGAAGCGACGATGTTTCAGATTTCAGAGAATGACTGTGTTTCGCACCGAGGCTGCATGCCAGCTCTTTCGTCTTCGGCAGGACACTATCGGAGAACGGGTAATTTATGACGCCCCCAAGTGTCTACCTTTCAAAGGGGCCAGAAGCTAGACCGCCGAAGAGTGTAACATTATGCGGGGTCAGGTATATCGGTGAGACAATACTAATGCAATGTCCCAATTCTTTTGTTTTTCATAATATATTCATGAAACTTCTCTCAACACATTCGCGTCATTTTCCTGATAAAATTGACACCAAACATGATATAATTTGGATCATATTTACTAGGCAATCGTACATTCGTGCGAAGCGGTGATGTTTCAGACTTTAGAGAATGACTGTGTTTTGCACCGAGGTTACAGGAAAGTTCTTTCGTCTTCGGCGGGACAGTGTCGTGGGAGGGCTAATTTATGACACCCTCCAGTGTCAATGTCACGGCACGGAGTTATAGAAAGCAAATTTTTACTGAAAATATTTAGAATGCGTTCACTTGTATCTAGAGATAAAAACTAGAAAAGAATCATTTATTTAAATATAGTTTGTCAAACCATTTGTTACATTTCGCAAACAATAATTTTTACGGATTTTCGAGGGATTCAGCATGTTAGGTTGATCCTTTTATCTAGTGCGAATCATTACTGAAAATTCACATCCCTGTATTATAGAGAAATGGGTTGCGGAATTCCAGACCCTTCCAGCCCTCGTAGGCACACGTACACGCCGACCAGGCGGTGTGTGAGTGTGCCGCCATGTCAGTTCCCATAGCCTCCCTGAGAAACGACGTGCTGCCGAATATTGCTAACCGTTTCTCGATGATGCAAAAGTACGACTTCTGAGGACCTTTCCACCCTAGATAGAACTTTCATCTAGCTCTTTTCACCATTGACAAGTCCCGTGACTGCATTATTGGGAAATATTTCCAGGCATCCCTGACCCTTGCGATCGCCGACGGCACACGTACACGCTGATCAGGCGGTGTGTGAGTGTGCCACGGCACGGCTATTCGAACGAAGCTACGACAGCGCCATCCATGTTGACGCGCCGCTCATGCTCCTACAGGCCTCTCTGGCGGACAACATGCTGCCGAATATAGCTAATCATTTCTCGATGACGCAAAAGTAGGACTTCTGAGGACCTTTCCACCCTAGATTGAACCTTTATCTAGCTCTTTTCACTATGGAAAAGTCTCGTCTCTGCATTATTGGGAAATATTTCCAGGCATCCCGGACCCTTGCGATCACCGTCGCACACGTACACGCCGACCAGGCGGTGTGTGAGTGTGCCGCCATGTCAGTTTCCATAGCCTCCCTGAGAAACGACGTGCTGCCGAATATTGCTAACCGTTTCTCGATGATGCAAAAGTACGACTTCTGAGGACCTTTCCACCCTAGATAGAACTTTCATCTATCTCTTTTCACCATTGACAAGTCCCGTGACTGCATTATTGGGAAATATTTCCAGGCATCCCTGACCCTTGCGATCGCCGTCGGCACACGTACACGCTGATCAGGCGGTGTGTGAGTGTGCCGCGGCACGGCTATTCGAACGAAGCTACGACAGCGCCATCCACGTTGTCGTACGTCCGTACATTCTCTCTTCCTCTGTTTTACCAATACAGTGTGTTGCTCGATACTGAACTTTGGAAAACGTTCCTAGCTCCCCTACTGGACAGAAATGTTACTATTTAGCTTCCTCTAGCGGCCGTTCGTTCTTTCATAGCGTGACGATCATTATTGTGTCGGGGCATTTGGAGCATGCCCTGGTCAGGTTCGGTTCCCTCCCCTTAAATAACGGTTTCAAACCAGCTGTCCCCCATTTTCGTTTGGATCTCGAAAGTACAATAGGGGTTCCACAGGACCCTTTGACGCTTTTATGCGATGTCCAACTGCAGACGTTCCAGCACATATGCGGCGAATCGAGACAAAGCGATTTAAACACCGGTCGTTACAGAACTCAGAGTCTCTGGATTCTCAATAATTGACCAGCGACCGTGTCCACGTACAATAACGCACTCTAACGAAATTAGAAAAAACCGAAACCAAAAAGATACAAAACGCATTGTTTTTATATCTAAAAGAAGAAGAAAAAAAACGAATCTATCTGTAAAACGTTTCGTTAAGATACTTGTTACTCGTATTTTTCTTGTATGCTTTGGCATAATTGACAAACGTGACTCACCTTGTGTTTAGCGGCACACGTTCCCACAAAACTTGAATAACATTCGCTCATGAGTGGGAAAACCGATCAGACTTCCGTCCGCGTCATCGCAGTCAAGAGTCACTATGCCAACAGTCATTCGAAGCAATAATAGCATTATAAAAAATAATATTAAAAAACTCTGTTACGATTTACGATTGAACTACAGATTCCCTGCATATTTTAGATTACTGTAAAACGTTCAACTTCTTCTTGTTTAATGTTACACTAGATAGTAGATTTTGTCATAAATGCATAAAAACGAATAGATGTCATTTAAAACAGTTATATTATTTTCAACCTAATATTAAGATACAAAATTAATTTCTATTTTACTTAAATTTGTTGCAATTCAGAAATTGTGCATTTTCGAAATAAAAATTGTCCAAGTCGATTGCAAAAAATATAAATTAAATGAAAATGTAATCTTTTTTTTAATCGTCTTACAAACTCGAACATACGCTTCGAACGCCTGTAACTAAATTAATATTAGTAGTATTACTTTATTTTGTTCCCCTCAGGGTTACAATTCATCTATCCTCACCCTTCCTTCCTCGTGCCGCTCTTACCCTAACTTTACTTCTATCTTAAGAATCATCTCACTTTTCTAACTCTTATTTCTACCGCTTACATCTACTTAATCTTTTAATTTTTTAGGTTAAGATGTACGTATAGATTAAGTAGATGTAACTAAATTAATTTTACGAATCCGAGTAAATCGTTTTGTACACACGTTCAAGAGCACCTGATAGATTCGATCGAAATTTCAAAACCATAGTGCTCCCTTGAACGTGTACAAATAAATGTATGGGGACTAGTTATCAGTTCTCCGGAAAGGTCGGCATTCTCCACACGAGAGACGTCAGAAAATCACGCCAATGCTATTTTTAAGGGCCAGGTGTGACTCCGGTTCCCTATCTGGGCCCATGTGCGTGTATATGCATTTCCACCACCATAGTGCTGCCATAGGGTCTGGGGGCACGCGCCACTCCAGCCATCTGCGTGAAATGCCTCCAGCGATGAGTATCCCCGCATGTACGCGCGTGTGCGTGGCCGTGAATGATTCACTTAACCGTGCTCTTTCACGACCGTAATCGCCGATACAATTCGATCGGCGGACGCATAACACCATTGTAACGTACTCTCTCCTCCTCACCTCTCTCCCCCGCAGAATCATTGTAGTGTCCCATACTCAACGCGTTCTGAATTTTGAGTTTGGAAAGAAAGGTCTTTTTGAAAATCTTATCTTCAGCTCAATGTTCGATGGGAGTGCCTATTAGGCTTGTCTCGTACCGTTAGGTGCATTAGGTGCCTCAGGTAGACTGCGAATGTTTATGCACTTTTCAATGTTCGTAGACAAATTTAACACTAGGTTCACGGAGCACCAAAAGTGGCCAGTTTGGATCATTTTATAAAAATATTAAAAATATATTCAGTCAGCTTTTTAGCAACTTTTACCGTAGTATATATTCCAAGGAATAAGTGTCCTATAAATGCATTTTTACAATCACAATAATTGTAAATTAAAGGATGTAGAAACGCCTTACAATTAAACTTATTTGCAGTGGCAGTATTTTTTGGAGATCTAAAATAAATCGGATCCAGGACAAAATGGAAGGAAAATCTGATGGGAACGCTAGGAATTGTGGGACTGCTGCTGCGACTATCTCGAATCTTTTCTGTTGAGGAACAGACTACAATTGCGTCGAATTAATCGCATTGTCCCAGGATGCAGGAACGATCGTAAAAAGGTGCGCGCACCTCGTTGGAGCTCATGGTCCGCGCGTTTCGATAATTTCTGTTGGTGGACGCATCGCGCGTCATTATACGGGTGCTGCATATGCAAATCGATGATCGCAGACGCTTCCTTTCGTTCGACACAGTTGTATAATCACGCTTTCCATCAGTCATCATCCACGCAACCCGTGCTCGCGGTTGGTAAATGCGAGATTTCCATAATCGCTTTTGATGTTCTACCATTGCTTTTCGGGCAGTCTGGTATTACGGACGGGTAATGCCATAATGCATCCGCGCGACCGATTGCTACTTTCTAGGCCTCCCACATTTGGAGAATGCTTCTTCCGATCCATTATCCGTTACTAAGAAAATTCCTATGCGTGGAGTCACCGGTCGACGAAACGGTCTTCAACGGCGAGCTGTAGCGACTTGCTGAAGATTTCTATCTGTAAATCACATTCTCGTGGTGGCATTATCATCCTTTGTGCCATTAGATTGCTACCGACGCTTGTCAAAGTTAAAAATCAAGGTTTGAGGCTTAGAGAATCGGTACGACACAAAATTACGATAGCATAATGTCGGAAAAATGTCAGTTGATATTGACAACGGGGTACAGCGCCCATGTAAGTTTAAAATTATTTTTCAGTGATTATTACCTAAAATAGAAATATCTTTTTAGGGGATATTTAGCTACACCTCGGTCTCGCTTTCATATCTTCTTGTAATTTAAAATTACAAAAATGGCCGTCTACCATCTTATCCGTCTACTATCGTTAGACAGCGGATTTTTATGATGGACTATCGCAACAATTAGCTAACGCGTCGAGAAGACCGATCAGACGAATTCACGCGAACGCATTCCCTCGCCTGCAAGAAGCAGAACGCAGCTAGTTACGCTTTGGCGGTTACACACGGGTCACACATGCCGGGATTACACGGAGGGTACGCGCACCCCATAGGTGAGCACCCCATGGACGCGACAAAAGAGAAGGGGAGGAGCTCTGTTTTCATGCGAGTTGGCTTGCGAGCCCGAGGGGCGGGGAGGCGGCGCGACTTTACGGGAGGAAGTCGGGGTCGGAAGCGACGAGATCCGAGTCAGTCGCTCGCGAAGCACCAATACGTTTGGATCGATCGATCCCTACTTCTTCATCGATCCGTGACCCGCCGCTCGGCCTCGATCGCGTGCGTCAATTTAAATTGCAACTGTAAAAACACGGCGTTACGTCAAACGAATTTTCATTCGTTTCTGCCGACTTCGCCGACAATTCTTGGAAGCATGCGGCCGGTGTGTTTACTAAAATTGAATTGACGAAGAGCATCTTTCTTGAATTTAATCGAAAAGGAGGATTTTTGCTGATTCCATCAACGTTTTACCATAACTTAAAGAGGAGGTTTGAAGAGGATCGTCTCCTTTTTTTTTCTTTTGGTTTTCATCAAATTTAATCGGTGTTCGTTGGAGTGCCAGTTAGTACGAGGATGCTTCCTGCGTTGACGCGATAGGCGATCGGTATCTTCACGGGGGTTGCGATGGACACCATAAGGTCCTCCGGGCACGCGACCTATGGGAGGGTCGTTCTGCTCCGCTGAGTCGTGAAACCACCCCAGTGTGCGTCAAACTATACCGGGGGCTCTTCCTTATTGTTACCACCAACGGTGCAACGGCCGAAGAAGCTTCGAAATTGTCTTCGTGACGCGAAGAGTTTCCAAGGGTTCAGAGTTCAGGTTTCAAACGGTTGAAAGTTTGAAGAGTTCCGACCTCGAAGAGTTTACATTTAGAAGAGTTCAAATTTCAACTAGATTGTAACTAGATCGATTGTAAAGTGTTTTGTGACCCAGAGTGGATTTTCTGATCGGACACAATGAGTGCGTTCAAGAGACACCAGAGCAGAGTGTTCTGGGGCCACATGGAGGCGCAGGATCTAGGCCGACGGAGTCCTTTCGGTGCAAGGAACGACCTTGCTGGGACGAGGATTTCCGAGGAAGTGGAACCGGAAGAGTCGAGCATCAACGAGAGCAACACTGTTGAAAACATCACGGCGATTCATGTCTGTCCCAGCGAGAACAGGCAGGACTTGTATTCTGTGGCGTCGATTTGCGATGGAGACATCATGACTCAAACGTAAGTGCAAAATGAACTCTTTCGATCCTTCGTGGATGAGACCTTTAATACTTATCTGATGGGTCCAACGTATCTATCTCTTCTGTGACACGAGATTATGAAGAACTAAGAGCTGAATTCAAGGATAATTTGTTTGGTATAGTTCAATAATAGCTTCATCGCAGCCTTAGTAGCGGCGGTATTTGTTTCCAAAGAGTTAAATGTTGTTGCATTAAGATTTCTTTTGTTTTATAAGTATTTTTCCAGTAGAGAGAATCGTTTATATACTATTGGTTGCTGGATCCTTCTGGAGACTTCAATGCTACTGTGTTTGTATAGGACAGCGCTATTAGGTTTGAGCCTTGATTACTAGACCGTGGTTGTGCAAATTTATCAAATTTGCGAACAATAAATAAATCTCATTAAGTTTCATCAAACTGTTTAATTCGAGCTTGTTAATAGGCTTTTGGGGTAGATGTCTCCATTTTTTTTACTCGGAAGTCTCATCGATTGCCGGTATTACCTATTAGACAGCAAATTTGTTTAATCTGTTTTTAATATTTAGTTGTTCTGATATTATTCGACTCCATAATAAGTTCCAATTAATTATCGCAGCGCAACGATGGACATACAGGACGATGACAAAGATGACGAGGACAACGTGGTCCTGGCAAACAGATCCTGCAGTCCCATGAGCCACGACCTCAGGAGCCTAGATTCAGGATTCTCCGACTCCGAGAGATCGCACTGTTCCGAACACTATGAACACGAGACTCCGAGACGAAGAAGGAGGCGAAGACTCAAGGACCGGCGAATGGGTACGCATTCGAGGGTCGGTTCCGTTTGGTTCGACAAATCTCTTCCGAATCCCATGTTCACATCCACCCCGAAGAACTCGAGAAGTTTGTCTCGGAAAACGGCGCAGAACGATGCGCGTCCTGGCCAAAGCGTGCCAACAATGCACAGGTAATTTTGACATGAAACACTTAATCGAAAGATAATGAAGAAGGCCAACGTGGTGGATCAGATATCGGTGTGTAGACTGATCCGAAGCATGTCAGTGAATCACGAAGAGATTGTATGCATCTATGACAGAAGTGGGCGGATGAAATATAAAACGGAAAAAGCGTTAGGGAAATTCAAAAACATTGTAATAGTATTTTCAATTTATTGTCATGATCAAGAGACGAAACGATTGTTTGTCTAGCTCCTGTCTCTTGCAATTCATGCAAAACGTCTCTTTACTAAATTTTACTAAAAAAAGAAAGAAAGACAATTTTCTGTCCACGAATTAGTATTGGTATTTTATTGGCTCATTGAGATTTGTCGTTTGCATTTTAGAAAGATCAGATACATACAAATGCACAGTTACATTAGACGAGATTCCACAAAAGAAGAAGAAAAAAATATTTATGGAAACTGAAAGCTTGTGAAAATATTTATGGAAACTGAAATTGTTAAAGAAGAATGAAATTCCTGTCTAGCTCCAGCCTCTTACAATGCATGGAAACAATTTTTATTCTGGTGGATTTTAGTGAAACGCGTCGCCTCAGAATTGTGTATGCTAATTTAATTTCTGGGGACATGAAATTTCTTTGTAATTGGCCTGTAGTGTTTCAAGTTTTGATGCTAGGTAAGATCAAGGTGGCCGTCGCGAAGGGCCATTATCTCTGAAACTAAGCCGCACCTTGTACTGGGCGATAAGGTGCGACTAATGTATGTTTTAAGAATATGAATCGTCACGATAATGCGGCCATGCTGAGCCAGGCGATAGGAATGCAACACGTAAGACACTTCCGACGTTGTTTCCTCCGGCCCGGTGGCATTTCGTAAACTCCTACCCCTGGAAGGCTGCAAACGTGAGCGCACGAACGCGTGCACATAATCGAATCGCCAATCACCAGGTGCATCGGAATTAGCTCAACCGATCGTTGGGAATACCAAACGATTCGATCGCCCGCATTTTAACGCAGACTAATTACAGTTATAGCTTTTGAGCTGCCTCTTCAGCTCATTCAACTACAGTTGAATTGATACTTTCACTCTGCTGTTCAAAAGACACACGAAATAATCACAACAGCTGTCCAGTTCGGTCCGAGCCACTATCTTTTACAATTATTATCTACCAAATAAGAATAATTTAAAATCAAATATTAAGAACTATTATTTAAAATTGGTCGAGAATTTATTTAGAGGAATCGCTATTTATTACGTACCAAAATTTTTTATAATCCAGAATTTATTTTCTAATCACTTAGATAAGTCGAAAATAATGTAACACTGTTTTTAAATTGTTCAATTTATGACCATAAGAGTGTTCCGGGGGTCTTCTTTCGAAAACAAATTTGCTATTAAAATCCATTTAGAATTTTTATCATAAATATCCTGGACACAATTAGGTCTCGCAAACATTTTTTATTATTAGCGAAACAAACGCTGTAAAGATGTTACTACCCAAAGAAATGAAAATTAGCATCGATACTGCAACACGTAAAATGCAATACATTATTTGACAGCGGTAGATAACTTTAGCACGGTTTATCGTAAATTTTGAGTTTCTAAGCACTTTCTGTCGGACAAGAAGCTATAGCAGCTTTGTCAGACATTTTCACGAAACGATACAGTATATCATGCTCATCGAACGGAACAATAAATTTGCAGAGCGGCATAGTTCGTTTCCGCATGCTTTTTTCGGAGCAGCTGTGAAGGAACGTGCACGTCGATCGCTCGGTTAACATTCAAGGAAGTGAATGAAGTAATCGTTATGTGCGACGTGTTCGAAGATCGTGGATCCGATGCTCGTTATAGAGCCTAAGCACAGAAACTTTGAAACGGGAGTGGAGCGTGCGGGAAAACTCCCGGGCATGTCATCAATTAACATCGATTAGTAAGCGCGTCCATCGATCCAAGGATCCGCGATGCGCAAATTAGTCTGCTCGTCAAAAGCAGAGCAGTACTCTAGATACTAGAATGACGTTGTCAATTATTACGGAGACGAACGATTTGCATACTTGTCTTCGATGGAACTGCCTACGATGCATTTCCGGCTAGGTATCGCAGAAATCGGTTACGTTCGAGCGCCATATCTCATTGAAATGCGAATCTCATTCTGGAAACAAGAAACAGAGATGAACTACGTTTTCTTCTGACGATGTTATATGTCTTTTATTTAGTGATCAATTCACGCATACTGTTGTGCGCATCTTCGGTTGTAGTCTTGTAAATGGCGGTTTTCTCTTCAATTTGTATTGCTAGGGTGATTAATTATTCTTCCAGATGACTCTCAAAGTGGCTCGTTTGTAATAATTTCAAAACTTTAACTAATGATGATTTAGATTATTTATTGGCAATCTTAATGGTCTTTTAAATATCTATCATGGAGGGCTAGAGAATATTTGAGGGTTTTTAATTAGCACAAGCTATTAGGTTCTTTTAATTTACATGTGTTTAGAGTTTGTATAATTTTCTACAAAAGCAGCCTTGTAATTTCAACAATCTATTCGGTAATATTAACATTTGTCTAGTCATTTCAAAAACCAACAATTCAGAACTTATTTACTAGTTACAGGAATTGTAAAGAAATAGTAATATAAAAATTAGTTATTCCTTCTGAGATTACCGGTTAGAATAAAATTATTGAGCGTCTCTTAAGCACAAGTAAAATTCAAGAGCCTGTTAATAGTCTTCCGCGGGATATGCATAGAAAGATAAGACGATGCAGCACACACAAAGGAACAATTGATTCCCTTCCTTCTCCAGCATTAATTCGTAGAGAAGGGCGAAGATCGTCCCTCGGACAAACGAAAGCCAATCAGAAGACACAAAGGAACATCGGCGAGACTTATTACCGTCATGAATGCGACGCGTTTTCGTTCCGTCAATAGAAAACAATTTTCCTCTTCTATACCGTGTCCGTTTCGAACTGGATCCGCTCGATCTTCATTGAATAGATCCTCCCACGATCGACAAGGCCGCGTGGCACACGTTTATTCCACTCGATATTGCGGTGTAACAAGTACGTTAATATTTCAGATAAAGTTCATAATTTCTGAACTAATGTATTATTTTTTTTATATATTTTCTACGTCAATTATGTGCTTATCTGTATCTAAACAGAGCATGAACCAGTGTATTTTTTTCTGGAGACATGATTCATCTATTACTGTAAACATCGTTTAATATTAAACGATAATGTTAAAACATTCATCAAATGGCACTAAAAGAACGCTCCAATGATCGGGATAAGTTATCATTCGAGACAACAAATAGAAAAATTCAGTAAAAATGAAGACCCAAGTCCTCCTGTTAAAATTCTAGGATATAACAAACTATGATCGAGCATTCAACAAGTGGCACTGTCTAAAAAAGGTGCTCCAAAGATCGGGATCAATTGCAAACGTTATCGAAGATAACAAATAGGAAAATTCAGTAAGAATGAAGTCCCAAGTCCTCCTGTTAAAATTCTAGGATATAACAAACAATGATCAACAAGTGGCACTGCCTAAAAAAAGTGCTCCAAAGATCGGGATCAATTGCAAACGTTATCGAAGATAACAAATAGGAAAATTCAGTAAAAATGAAGACCTACGTCCTCTTATTAAAGTTTGAAGACAGGATTATCGGGCTAGGAAAATTGTTGTGTTTTCGTTTTTTGATTTCGATCCATCGTCGGACTGTGTCACCGTGTAGATCGAGTCGCGTACGTGATTCAATGCAACGTGCCACACGGGGAATACGTAAATGAAAGAACGACGAAGGTTTGAGTCAACCTGAGGTCCCAGGCGACAGCGAACCCGGCAAGAATTCAGGTGCTACCGTGGATCGTTGCGCAGGTGATCGCGTACCAGCGCAACGCGCCTAGCTCGTTCTAAAGAAATGGGATTCGATTAGTCACCGGTGTCCGTGAAGAACGCTGTTTCTGGTTCCGGAGCTGACCGATCGTTAGTCATCGTGTTCGCTTGGTGTCCATATCACCGGTTTTGCCCGCGGTTTCCACCATTGTTCGGGAAAAGGGGAACACCTGGTTATGCGGATCGCAATTGGACAGTGGTTGGGCCTTAACTATGCCCCGGCGACAGTAGTCGAGACCTCTGTCTCGTTATGGCGCGACTCAGGTACCGTAGATCCCTCTAATCACGCTGCCTGCACTTTCCTGGTCATTAAGGAACGATTAGAAAGAGATTATCGCCGTCTCGTGTCCTTGGGACCATAATATCCAAAGATACCAGAATATACTACAAAATACTATAATATACAAGAATATACAAGAATGTACTAGAATATATTAGTATATACTAGAATGTACTAGTATATACTAGAATATGCTAGAATATACAAAAATATACTACAATATACCAGAATATACCAGAATATACTAGAATATACTAGAATATACTAGAACATATCAGACTATAATTGATACACCAATCGTGTGGATTCTCTGGATTTTATTTATTCATTAGTCAGAAGCCAGTTAAAGCATTAGCATTTGACTGGGATTTCAGAATTTTCCAATTTCTTCAAGTATTTAATGAAATCGTGGATCTTTATGCATAACAAACATTGTCAGTATTAACTGCAAGTTATAATAGCTACATAAATAGTTATTTCTAGATCATTTCAATGGGTTGTAAATAATACAAGTATATTTTTAAATTTTTTGAACATTTTCATCGTCTTGCATTTGATCTGCCCATTTTTATCATAAATACATAAAATCCGCAGTCTATTAGTATATCTTATAGTATGAAGATGTTTCTAGGAAGTTGTAAAATGCAAGATGATGAATTCTTTTATTTTAAATTTTTGTCTCCAAAATCCTCTTGATTAGATAAAAGCCAATTTTGGAATGATTTGCTTTAAGACTATTACGAGAAATATTCAAAATATAATTAAGACAGTAAATATTTATACTGACTAGTTGACTATAAATGGATCCAGTTCGAAATAATATTTGAAATGCATTATCAAAAAGTGTTGAATGAATATAGCTCATTCAACAGTTGATCGAATAATTCTAAAAGTAACGACTAGTTTTCAGAGAGTACATTTTACTCAAACTGAACCACTGATATCTCGAGTTTAATCGTCGGTCGACGATGTCGCAATTGACTATCCCTCGAGCAAATACTGATACGTCATGAAAAAATCGCATATTTTCTACGTTGAAGGAATTATTTACGTTTCTTAAGTGGATTTTTCTTACGCAATAATGTTTGTCAATATGGCGAAAGTCCGAAACAGTGAAATTTTTGTTTGAAATACTTAATCCGTGAAACATTGTATACCAACGCTGACATCATTATTGTATTTCTCGTAAAAAAAAACAGGTTGAGATTAGTCGATTTAAATGGTTTGCAGATTTTCTGATCTCTTATTCTCATGATGGACCGATTTGGCTTACAAATTAGAACGATTGTTGTAACGTATATTTTTGCATAATGCACGCGATCTATGGTCAAACAAGTTTTCCTGTATTAATTTGACTTATGGAACGGCTGAAGTAGATTGAATACTTATTTCTCGTTTCAAAATTACTTTGCCGTACAAGCGAAGCCGAGAATTGCTTTAAAACAAATTCTTCGTTAACACACATCAATTTTCTTTGTCAATGATCGTGCAGATTCATTTCTTTTATAAACGCACAACGTCCAATGCGAGAATATGAAAGAAATAATTTTATACGAGATGTAAAATACGGACCCAAGACGCTTTGCCTAAAGGTATAGCCGTTCTAGAGTCGACTGTGATTGCCAAATTTATCTTGTAAAATATTTTAAACCAACATTCGTCACAACTGACCCAAAACAATTTGCTTTCAGAGTGGAAGAGGACCACGTAGATGCATCAGGAATCGCCCCGTTTGTTTCCGTCGAAGACGAGTGTTTAGGCGATTTCCTGTACGCAACGGAGCCACCTGAGGATGCAGTGGTTCCAAGAACATCGTCGATAGCTACCAGCTGTGAATCGGAGACATCCTCTAAATCCTTCTTACAATCCAGAAGCTACAAGCAAACCTCTTCTGTGAGGAAGTGGCTCAGCAATCTCGCGATCGAGACCGAAAACGAGTGCACGAGCACTCTTCAGAGCAAGGCGTTACCTCGAAGAAAGGCTCATCAGTTCCTGTCTGAGAAGGACGAGATGAAGGACCTGAGGACACTTGCTTCTTTGGCCACTGCTGCTGCGAACAAATTGCTCGTCAGGGCCGAGCACTTCGATCGCCATTATCAGTTCATATTCGAGTATGTGACAATGAACGGCTCAAAGATAGTACACCTAATTAATAAACCTGATAAATAAAATGTGTTGCTACAATAGTCGTAACTAGACTCGGGATTTTATGCATTTACGATCAAAATGAGTTACCATTTGAAAGGGTGAGATCGTTAAAAGAATTTGAGTTTATTGAAGTGATTAAAAAAAGTTTCTTGCAGATGGATGTAGAAAATCTTTATTTTGCATAAGAAACCGTAGTCTAGCCGTAACAAACATAACGAGAAATCTATCATATAAATTGCACAATGAAAACATGAAAGTAGAATTGGTAGAGTAACATTTCAAGTCATGTTAAGAACATGTTAATACTTTAATTGAAAGCTTGAGAAAGAAAGTAACACGAAGAACCACTATTTTTAGCAAAGTGGCACATCTAGAGGGTGGCAGATCTGAGAAGGACTTTCTACGAGCCATCGAGGACGATGCATTCTCTGTTCTCTCAGAGTTGGGTGCACCTCCACCCCGTAGAATCCAGCAGAACAGTTTGAAAGAGATTCTAACGCAGCTTGAAAGTCTGAAGAGCTACACTGACAGTGCTGTAGATACACGATTAGACTTCTACATCGAGGTGCGTGACAATCTCTCCTTCAAAGAGTGCTATTTCTTCTAGTCTTGATCATATATGATAGTATAACGCTGACACATGATGATAATCAATGTATCTTTGCAGAGGATAGTCAGAGGGCTGGAAGAAGCACCAAAGGACGACACAATGGTAGCCAGAGGTGCCCTGGCAGCATTAACAGCGTTGGGATTGGCAGGGCCACGAGCAGGAAGCAGTATCAGCAGGTGTTCAGGCATCAGAGCTCTCCTGACATCTTTAATCACAGCTGCGAAGACGTCTAGCGACTTCGTGCCAGCTTCGTTGCGTGCTTTAGCAAGTGTCTGCAGCTCTGCTGTTGCGATTAACCAATTTGTAAAGGATGGTGGTCCAGAAATATTGACAGACCTCTTAGCTGCTAAGGATTCGACTGAGAAGGAGAAAATGGAGGCCACGGCACTAGTTGTTCAGATAACAGCTCCATGGGTGAACGCTGTGGGTCTACCAGACCTGGAGCCTTTCGCAAGTACTCTGATACCCTCTTTGAATCGTCTAGTCGAAAGTACCAGTTGTAGTCAGACGCTGTTGCTTGGGGCAGCTGCGTTCAATCATCTTTCCAAGTCTAAAGTCTGTGCAGCGGTGATACTGAAACACGATACTGTGAAGAAGTTGCTTAAAAGCGTGAAGAAGTCAGCCGGTACAAATGTCTGGCTGATGGAGCAGGTCGCAGCTCTCATCAGCGAGTTGGCGCGCATCCCTGAAGCCAGGGCACACTTGGCACAGGCCCGAGCGTCCATCGCTCTGGTCTCTTTCCTCAGAATGAGACCCCCAGGGCTAGAAGATGCTTACAGGCGTTTAGAAATTACAGCAGCTGCGGCTTTGACCAGGCTGTGCGTGGATCCAGAGATTGCTAGGCAAGTTGTTGCTGTTGGCGGAGCTGATTGTCTTCCTTCTTGCAAGGCTGATGACCTGCTAGCTCAAGACGAAGAGCAGGTCGAAGCTGGGCTGCTCAGGTACACCAAGTCACTGAGGAGAGCGTGCAAAAGGGCTGCCAAACAGATTGACATCGCGAAAGCTAGCGACTATAGTGAACTCAGCTAGAATTCTAGTGCTTATCCCTTCGGGAACCAGGACTTTTTAAAATGTTAACGTTTTCTTGAAAGAACCAGAATGTATGTCAGAAGCTTAAAGATTGGTTAACAAGAAAATATGTATTGTTATATTCAAAGGGTTCAGATTCCAAGTAGGCATGCAATAAGTAGCTAAGCTGGGGGCTCTAGAGATTAATTCCCCCAGGAAGTGGCTACTTATCGATTAATTAATGATTCTTGAATCGTCTTTGTTTTTTCTAAAAATATAAAGAAATACAAGAAACTGTTGAAGAAAAGTTAATTAGATTCGAACGAGCAAATTTTGTAATACGTATACAATTTTTCTCAAGGTCACGTTCCTCAAGATTTCAAGGTCATCGAGGTTCTTTTTTAATGAAGTAATGTTACGACCTCCACTCGACCTGTAGTACCAGAAATAATTAAGAACTAACTACAACAGAAAAATGGGTGAAGAAAATTTATTTTTTGATATCCAAGGTCACATAAAGGTCACGCTATTATAGATCGTTAGATTCGTCTTTGCATTACTTACTACGTAATCGTAACTACTTGCTGTTCACTGAGTACATAAATGAACGAATGCGAGACATTTTCTAATATTTTGTAGAACAGAAACGATGTAATGTTTATATGTATGGTTATCCATCGGAAGGTTATATATTTATTAAAAAATTTATTTTATTTTATGTACATAAATACATTGTATAGTAATGTAGAATACTGTATTAGGAAAAATAGAGTATATTACACTACACAGGTACAACATTTTGTGGAAAAAGCTTGCGAATAAAAGTACCTTACATCATAGAATTTTCATAAAATTATGTCGATGAATGCATTCAAATGATCACCAAGTCCCAATGATTCTTTTTGTATATGAATTGAACATGATTTTCTATGTTACTGCGTTGTTTAATTGACTTCTATGAAATATATCAACCGTCGTTTCTAAGCAGGGTCTCAATTCGAGATCGGAAAATCCTAACACGAACTTTCCTTCTGGTTTTCTGAAATAGTCTAAGCCGCGACCTATTTTGATTACCCAACCGTTGCTGAGTCTGGAACAAAATTAACATTGCTATACAATGCAGTTCACTGCAGTAAATAAATGTACGAAGACAGAAGATGCACATACAATATATGTCTATCGTGTAAAGTATCAGAAAATTTAATTTCGAAGACGATAAGATAAGTAGATAAACTTGTCTTCAGTTCTTCTAATCTTGCTATTTGATTTATCTTGTCTTCTGCATCAGGTGAAGTCACCAAACATATTTTAGATAATGCGTGGCATTTCCTCACAGCCAATTCACAGAACCTCACTAAATTTTGACACTGAAAACAATTTTTATTTGTCATTTTTTCATTAACCCTTTGACTACAAGCACCTTAAATATCTCGCTTATTATTGATAATACATAAGCATGTTAGAGGAAAACACAATTAGGTTTAAAAGAACAAAGATTATGGTTAACAAAACATTTTTTCAAGGTCGCATTTTTTGCGATTTCAAGGTCATTCATGTTTTTTTTAAATGATACTGTATGTTTATAGCAGTATCATGTAATAGCCAAGATCAAAACAAATCCTATAGCCTTGATATTGTGAAATTCTGGACCACTCAAATAAGTGCATAAGGTGCTCATCTTTACTTTTATTGCATGACAACAGTCAAGCATAACAACAGTTATGTGAATATCATCCCAAATGCTAGAACTTTTGAGTTAGAGTCAAAGGATTAACCGAAGAAGAAGAAATACATATAAATTGATACCTGATGAAATGCTCTTATATATGGATCTTCTATATAAATGTGCGTAACGGTTGCATCTAGGAACCTGCCGAATACAGAACCATAACCATGGCCAGTACTGCCATTTTCGATCCTAGTTAACTCTCTATAAGTTCCAGCTGCTTTTTTCTTGTCGATCAAGTTTTTCAGTTTCTCTGCTCTATCTAAATATTCCGAAGCCCTGGCACCAAAATGTTTCTTGCTAGCCGGGTCCTTTGTCTCTGTATCGTTTCATTACTAATTCTTCAATTAATCCGTATACTTGTGACAAAAAAGCAATGTAAAAAGATAAAGCAAAAAGAGACATCATATCAGCAAAGCATTAACAGAGAAATGATTTGAGCACAGATTATTATTTTCAGATTTTATTACCAATTGAATTGGAATATAATTGAACAAAAAACATAAACAAACAACATACCTTTCATAGTATCCAGTAGAATTTGAACACCTTCCTGGTAAAGTACTAGAGCCATTGTATACTGTTCATTTTTGTCCATTTCTACAGCTCGCTTTAATATTGAAGCAGCTGCGCTCTCCATTGTGTATACTTTGTAAAATTATATAACAGTAAGCGATTTGTATAATATAAAATTACTGTTATACAATGGATACTCCCTATAAATAATTAAAATTAACTTTGTACAAGTTAACAGGGACAAAACCACGAACAAAACAAGCAGTACATTGCAGTACATTTAGACCACAGACCTAAAATCTGTAGACATCTGATGCAATGTAACTTTCTGATTGTAGATTATCTCTGTTGTTTACTATGTATCTGAATGAAATAAGGTGGAGAAGATAAATTGGACATGTGTAATTTTGATAGAAAACGGTTTCAAAATGTCGTATCACAGAAGAAATTTCCTGTCTGGTTTTGGCTACCGAGAGTTTTGTCACTAAAGTGTAATGGCGCTGTACGGACTCCCTTAAGAAGCAAATAATTCTTACCGGAATTTCTATGGTCTCCTATGTATGGCTGAAACGGCAAGAATCATTGACACTCGAATAAAAATTAATATTAAAATTAAAATGCTTTCCCATCGAAATTTTTAATCTTTAAATAGTTCCAATTAAAGTTACAAAAATGCTCTTTACGATAGGTAGATTACGATTTAAAAATAATTCAGGTAACACTGAAAATTCAAATTTACCTACTTACAGACGCATGCGCTCTCGAAATTGATGAGTACTGCAAAAGACTTTCGTCTCTATAAGAATTGATAAGAATGTCGTTTGTGGAATAAATACAGTTTTATATGCACAAATAATAACGCATCTGATGTGTGATTTTCCGCTGCAGTCAACGCAGTAAACATGTCAGAAAATAACACTGTCATAGAAACTAAGCAGTACATCAACTACAATACTATTTTATTAATGCAATTCTTATGACGAGAAAGTGAATGTGTATTTACATTTTTTAGAAATGTCTGCAGTAAAAGGACGGATTATATCGACTGGGACGAATATTTTATGGCGGTAGCATTTTTAGCAGCGAAACGTAGTAAAGATCCATCCACTCAAGTTGGTGCGTGCATAGTTAACAACGAAAGAAAAATTGTGGGTGTTGGATATAATGGAATGCCAACCGGATGCAGTGACGACGATTTTCCTTGGACCAAAGACTCTTCAAACCGTCTAGAAACTAAGTATCCTTATGGTAAGAACTATGGCAAGGGAAAGAAAATGTTTTTCTTTTGAAATTTGATGGAATTTCAGTTAGGAAATTGTACTTGAATTATGAAATTATGTTTATTAATATATCTTTACTCTAAGGATGTATTGTTTATAGTATGTCACGCAGAACTCAATGCTATTTTGAACAAAAACAACAGCAGTGTTAAAGATTGTACTATTTATGTTGCTTTATTTCCTTGCAACGAGTGTGCTAAAGTAATTATACAGTCTGGGATCAAAACAGTTCTGTATATGTCAGATAAACATGCTAAGAAAGACGAAACAATAGCTGCTAAAAGACTATTTGATGCAACAGGTGTCAAGTATAGGTACATGAATCTTGTCAATTATTTTTGTTCATTTATATCGTGTTTTAAAGAATAACAAAGGCTTTTCATTGGTGTGGAAATCATTTATATTGTTTCATCTCTGATATTCGTACTGTTTAACTCTCCAAAGGCACTGTTCTTTCAGACTCTGGAAAAACATAGTAACATCGTTTTGCCATTCCAGAGATAAAATTGGTAAAATAGTAAGCTCCTGAAAATTACAATTTTTTTTTTATAGGAAATACACTCCAAAGCATGATAGAATAGTAATTGATTTCAAAAAAATTGATTGGGATGTAATGACTCAGTCGCCTGCCACACCATTAAAACATAATGAGTTGACTCAATTACCTTCCACTCCAGTAAAAAATGATGGGACACCTCAGTTACCATCCACTCCAGTAAAATGCAATGAGTAAAGACAGTCTTAATGAACACAATATAGGTAATATAAAGATGCTGATGACCATGTTAAAAATATTTTCTATATCTGGACCCCATAGCCATAATGTATCAAGTAACACTTTCCACTGAGTTTACAGAATGCTAAAAGTTTTACATTACTTTATAAAAATAACAAGAATGCGTCTATCCAAATTTTTATCCGAATATTTTGAGGAATAATTCCTTAAGGATGTATCTTTACAATCCCAATAATCGTAAATTAAAAATATTAGAACGCGTCCCGTAAACCTAGTGTTAAGAATATGCACGCAATTTTTTAACGCAGATGAAGAATAACTATGTTTTAAAAAGGTGGACATAATATACTTTGGTATTGAGGTGCACCTATGTGTGCACTTGGTTTGATTTTGTTAATATTTTATAGATTTAAAGTCTTGACTGGTATTACTATAATTTAGTAACGGTAATATGACCTGTAGAGCTATTAATTGACTGCTGGATGCTGGCACGTTTAAAGAATGATTGACTAATTCATGTGAGAAATCCTGTTGGGTTTAGGTGTGCACAGAAATAAAGAATACTTCGTTTTTATCCAGTTTTTTTTTCACCTTTTAACATTAACCACATGAGGTTTAGAGAAAATAAATAAAACAATGTACAGAAGGCGAGAGAATTTTAGCAATAATACAAAGATACTATACGGTACTTTTAAGATAATATTGTCTGCAACTGTGTTGCAAATCATTTCCTGTACAAGTGTAAACACTGATACAATAAAGTATGGCATGATGGAAGTACGTAACAAGTATTCATCATTAATTCACCTTTTCTCCATGAAACGACGGAGGGAAGGATGACCGGTGATACGCGACATAATATTCTTCATGTTGACTCGTTATTAATATAACAACAAAGAGAAATTGAACATATTTTTATATATATATATATATTTATATATATATTGAATTCATCATATAGAAAAATATATAATGCAATAAAGGCGTGTGTGCAATCTTAACTATACAGATATCAACACTTACATAATAGTACGACCATAAGTTTCCTTCAAGACGTCTCGAACAGGTTCAAATTTCAGAATTATCATGCAGCAAGAACTCTAACAAAACGTTTTGGTACGTCAGTACGAAACTATACGATAACTGCTTATTGAGAATGGCAGTGACGCTCTAAGACAATGATTAAAAATATCAAATAATTGGAACTCGTGCTCGTAAAACATTAGCTTGCTTTAAGTCTCTTTAGAATAACATATCACCTTAGCCGTTAATCGTATACGTTAAAGAACTATTATACGAAACCTATATGATGAATTCATTTACATCAGGAGATGGAAGAGGATGCGGGCCAAGGTACCCTTAACCTGTCTCGATCCTTGGATCAATCGAAAAACCAAGGACTCAAAAAGGCGAATCTGAACTGAACCCTTCAATGATACCATCCTTTTTCGTGATAGCGTTGTTTATTTTCTTAAAGATCTTTTCGATAACCGTTATCAGCGAGATAGAAACCCCCTACATTACGAATAACAACCCCCGGTAAAGATTCGAGCGACTAATGCACCCTTGTTGAAAGGCGGCTTTGCTAGTGCCAAAGCGTACTTGTAGAAAACGTATCAAAAGAAAAGCAATGTTAAAAATTCGTGAATGCTTCGGTAGATGCATGGTGAACACGGAGTGATACGAACTTATGACAAGGATCAATGAATACGCGTACTATCATCCACAGGCCGACAGGATACTATGAACCAACAGCGAAATGACTAATTGCACCGTCCAACAAGTTTTGTTAAATTTTCATTCATATTTCAGTACGCCAACGTTCAATTCTTGTAAATTTTCTGAGTACAAATTTGTAAACCGTTTTTAACTGTCGTCTTCAGTCTTTTAGAAAATTAATTTTAAAGACAATATCACATTTAAAGCTTCGATCAATTTTTGTATTTTAATCGTAAGAAGTGTACAAACATTTCTTGCATACAAAAATCCAGTAGATTATTCCGTATACTATAGTATAGATGTTTATAATGTTATGAGAAATATAAACGTATTTAACAAAATAAATTTCAAAGCATCTGAGAAAAGTGACACGATAACTATGTTTCTCTTACTTCAAAAATTATTTAAACATGTTCAAATGTTCATAACATTAGAGAAAGATATACAGTTATGTTGGGGAGACTTTACAGAATTATTTTATATAAGAAATACTTGCACATTTTCACCATCGAAGCGCAAAAACTGTTTAAATTTGAAAATTTGATTTTCTCTTGAAAATTTGATTTTCTCTTGAAAATTAAATTTCTCAAGAATCATGTTCGATACAGAAGAATGGTTTCCTGATTTGTACCCAGAACTTGATCTACAGGAATCGCATATTGTTTAACGGATTGCAAAACGGGTGGACAGTATAGAAACTAGTAAGTCATCTATGGTATCGTTTACGATAAGATATTACTAGCGTAGCCCTGAGAAACATTCCATGCATTTACAGAAGGTATTCGGTCCGACAGTCGTTTTGCACTGGTCGTGGATTTCGCAGAAGTATTATTTCATCGTTTAAACTTGCGGAGAATTTAAATTTCCCGCGCGTTGAACGCGCCTGTTCGCGCGCGCGATTCAAACACCGTTGAATATACATTACCATGGATGCCACTCGATGCAATTGCCTTATTTTTTTATGATTACCATCGCGAGTCCGCTTCGAGCGATAATTTTCTCTCATTGTTTTCTGTGTTTGTAAAACATCAGCGTTCGGATTGATTCGATCGTAGAGAAATGATACATTCTATGACTTAAATAAGACAGGAGATGTGTACATATATATGATTGTATATATATTTATATGTATTGTTAAAGGTAGTAGCTGAAAGTATGTACAAATATTATCACTAATTTGTAGTTATCTGCATCTTGCTGAATTTTCTTCGTTCGCTCGAGAGGAAATTCACGCAACTAATAAATATTTTTGCGGTTCCGGTCATATTTCGAAAAAAAGGAAAGAGAGACGAAAAAGAATGAAACAAAACTAAATGAGGTAATCATAAGATCGGTTCTCGGCTTGTGTTGCCGGTAGACTTCCAACGTTATCATTTTATTTAAAATCTCTGTTAATCCGTCCGCGTACAGATGCACGACACAGTTCTTCATCATCTTCTTCTTCTTCTTCTTCCCGTTGTATCTGTTCTTTTCTCTCAATTGTTTTCCCATCGTGCTGCTATATTCGATACTTATTGTTTCTCGATTTATGATATACTTTGGTAAATTGCGTACACAATACGCAGCTTATTGTTCTTATAGTAACTTTCACAGACTTTCGCGAAATGGACACTACTCCCGTTTATTGACTGTTCTCGATGGAATTAATCAGGGCTCCAATCAGAACGTAGATCATTACCCTGGGTTTCAAACACAGGAATAAAATATATGTGTGTGTGTGTAGGTGTGTCGCTGTGTGTCTGTTTGTGTTCTCCTATGTCCCTCGTTTGCTGCAATTAGACGACTGAACTAAAAAATGAACACTTTAAGGAGAACTATGTCTTTGTTCTGAACTGTAATTTTTTCACAACGTCATTTTAAAATGCAAGGATTATATGATAATAAGGCATTGAATTTATATAGAATTATAATATTTTTAGGAAGCGTTAGAAATGTTAATTTACCAACAAAACATCCCTTATTTCAATTTATGATACTGTTGGTAAGAAATTCACTAATTATTTAGTAGTATGTCGTCATTGTTAATAGAAATATTAATCGAGAGCCAAGTCTATTATTTCAACAATAAAGTTACCAGTTTAGGTAGTGCATTATTTGTAGATTGTTAATATTTATGCATTTATGGTGTTTACAAAATTGTCAAATACACGAAAACTTTCAGATTAACGGAAAATAACGATATTTCTACTTAATTTTCATTATAAAGAAGTATTTAGGCAGTGAAGGAAATTTGTTTTTCAATCTGGTTTTTATAAAATTAGTTACGAAAGTGGAAAATTGCATAAAAATCCGCAGTTTGGTTGTTAGCGATAAAGAAAAAAGATGTTTAGTTCAGTTCTTAATATAACGATGTAAAAATGATATCAAGTCAAATTTATTTTCTATGTTGGCCAACAATTCTGCTCTTCTCTAAAACTTGAAATGTGAGTTACAATATTTCAGCTCTGTGATTTATGCAACTAAGGAACACGAGAGTGCAATTATTAAATTGTATCAAACGTAATAATATTCTTTAACGTGGTGAATTTTAGAACACCAGAGACTGTAACTTCTATTTTCTGCAGAAATGTACGCAATCATTGATAGAATGTAAAAAACATAATAAAATGTTAAGTACAATCAGTCCCAACAATGTCTTTACTTTAGTCTTAGCTTAAAATAGAAAATAAGCTTTCGTTTGAATGCGACCTCGTGAAAATTGCGAAAAATAGTCTTTTACCGAAAGATGTGGTAAATACGTCATTATTGCAACAAACGTGCGAGACCGTTGTGTGTCTGTCTGTCCGTTCCCCTCAGAAAAGTTTCGGTCTTAGTTAATAGTCTTGCGAATGAAGTGAACTAGAAGTTAGTATGCGACTTGGAACAAAGTCTATTCGAATGTAGCGACGAACATGCGTGTGGTACAATAGAATACAATCGGATGCTCGATGATCGTCCCGTTTCCAGACTCTACACAGTAGAGTGTAATCTGTAGACATCGCTGAAAATAGTACACCTTAACATCGAGTAGAAATATCTCCTAGAGCGCGCGCGCGTATGAATGTATACAAGTCTTTATATTTTGTACCAATGTGTTAGTTTCCGCACGTGTCATTCTCTATTTTACACACTGCACCCTCTCCCCCGTTCTTTATCCAGAGCGCCCCCGCTCCCATTGAACGCACTTTTAAATGCGTGATCAATCAATCAGGATGATCCTGTTCTAGTCGCCTGTGTGTGTGTTCCGCCGAGCATCCGCCAAAACAAGGAGGTCTCCTCTTCGCTTTGAACGTGTCACACAATGTCTGCGCCAATCCGCCACCCACCCCCATTACATCATTGGTTTTTTCTTTTTTTTTTACGTTCGTTAATCCGTCCCCCGGTTATCCGATCCGTTAATTAATATTTAGCTACTAGCCATCCCCCTCTCTCGCTCCCCCCGTTCGTTCACCTAAAATTTGGGACCGCGGTCGGTGGCCGCGTGGTACACACGTCGTGTTTGCATAATTTATTAAGATTGTTTATCCCAGCACTGTCCCAGCACTGTGTTTTCACACTACATGAAACCCCTCCAGGAACAGTTCCGTGTATAATACATATGTGACTATCTCGTAAATCGATATCCGCCAATTTGTTCGTGATACTTCTCCCTTCGTTCACATTATGTTTTCCCTCTCCCTCTCCCCCCCTCTCTTATTGATCAGTTCCTCGGTTCTTCAGGTTGTTCTTCATCGTGTCAGCCTCGTCCCTCGCATCTTCACCGGTGACTTCTGTGCTTTACCAAACCGTAGCGGTCAGAGACGCTTCACGTACACACCATCCTCATTCTCCTCCTCATCTACGTCTTCTTCTTCTCCCTCAGACTGTTCTCCATCTTTCTCTCTCTCCTCCCTCTTCCGTTGCCTTATACTACGGACTAATTCAGCGACGCTGACGCGCGCGTGCCTGGATCAGTTCTTGATCGAGTTCTCTTTATCCTGGTTGGCGGTCGCCTTGGTTTCCGGCGGCCGGAACGCGGTCGCGTAAGGGAAACGTTTATGGCATTTCGCCGTGTATTCGGCTATCGTGTTCTCGCAATTGCCGAAGACACCGCTGCGCAGCGACTGCAACACCTGCGTGCAGTTCGGCAGCGTCACGCCCTCGAGGTTTTCCATGTTCGTCACCAAGCTTAGGGCCTTGGATTGCGCGGACGGGTCCAGAACGCACATCATCTTCGCGCCCTGCAGCAGATGCGGCAGCGAGTTCTGGTTTTTCTTCAGGAACTCCGCGTTCAATTGGGCCGCCGTCGAGCTACCGTAGATCCCAGCGGTCTGGTGCTTCACCACCTCGTCCACTGCACCCTCCAATGGCGTACGGTTCGTGTGCAGGATGAACTCCACCAGGTATATGTGCAGATCCGGATTGTTCGGTTCCAGATCGTGCGCGCGTTTTATCGACTTCAGCATCAGCAACGTGCGACCTGGAAACACATTTCGATTAGCCACCGGTCACCGTTTCTTTTCCCAGCTGTTATTAAGATGTCGACGGGGACAAGCTCCGGAGAATGTAGTGGTCGTTGCGGCTGCTGGACGATTGTTCTTAACTCGGGCTTGAAATTAACACTTACGGTCAGTCTTACGGTTCATGGCGCGCTCTTTAAATCGGAATAACTTCTTTTTTTATAAATGTATACCGTTTTTATTCGATTGGGGACTCATTAATCAATTTTTTTAGAAACTTTCAGCATGTATAGAACTTATGTGGATCTACGAAATATATTTTTTAAATTTCTCGTTACAAGTCCAAATAAAACAGTTGATGCTTTAACCCTCTACTTTCTGAATTCTCATTTTTTGTCGTAGACATTATTATTTTAAACGTCTGTGAAAGTATTGAAGAATTTTTCTCGTGACTGCATCCACAATAGAACTGAAGATTGCAACTTTTCCTGTACAACGACTCCTCAAAATGTGATGTACAATTTCTTTATGTGTATTTATCGAATTTTGAATGGAAGGTGTATTGTCAATTTTATAATATTACGAGAATAAATCACGAGGGTTTTAAACAACCGAGCTTGTTCTTTATTTTCGTTTTATAAAATAATTTGAAAAATCGTAGACCGAGTTTTAGGGGATCGTTGTAAAGGGAATTTTCAAATCTATTGAAACCAGTCATGGCAAAAATTTCGCAATGTTTTTCGAGACGCAGTAACATTTCTTCGACGAGAGTCGAAGCAATGAAAAGAGTTCTCAATGATTGCATACCTTTGCGAATGTAAATTTCGAACGCCATTAGATGCGTCTGTATTCTGTCCGCAGCCAAATCTTGAAGAGGTTGCAGAAACTTGATCGCCTGCTCCAGTGGATCCTCGACCTAACACAAATCGTCGCGTTAAAATTTCGTTGTGATTATTCGATGTATGGTCTATAGACTGTTTATTGTATGCGTTAATAGCGTAAAAATACTCTTTATTTTATTTTGCGTCTAATAGAACTTTTGACCCTTGCACGGTCAACCTTCGATATCCATTTCCACATTCCCATGTGGTATCCCCGTAAAAATGTTATCTTGTTCATGTAAATTTATGTAAAAGAGTTTAGTTATTAATTCACAAGTTCACTGTCAGGTTTGTAAAATCCCGTGCAAGTTTAAATTGATAATTCCTTAAATGTGTGTTGACGTAACTGTTCGACAATTTAAGCTATCGGGACCCGGGTCTATTTTGACCCAGAGCATCAAACTGATCGTTTAATTACCCGATTCCTGTAGATTAAATTAAACGAATAGTTAAGAACAACAGAAAGATGGGAGTACAAGAAGTAGCTTCAGAAATACATTTTGAAGAATTGACAAATAAATCTGCAAATGATCCTAAGCATCATTGTATAGTTGTAGAAAAGGATGTTTTCCCGAGGGTTAAATGGAATTTCGACTTTCCGCTCGATGCAATATGCAATATAATAGTGACGGTACAGTTGTTTACACACCCTTTCCAATTTTTCCGGTATAAGTTCGTCCAGCGTGGGCTGCTCCAGATCGGGATCGGTTTGCTGCCGCGATTTATTGTGTTGCTCCCTTTTCTCTTGAGCCTGGGCAGCTTGTTGTCGCTCCAGTTCAGCCTTTCTACGTTGTTTCCTCTGTTTATTTCTCAATTTCTTCAATTCCGACGGTGTCAAGTTTTCTGGAACATCGCAGACAAAAATGCTTTGTTAATCCTGCTTGAAATTCGTTGAAGCAAGTTTTCTATGAACATCGTCCCTGCACTTTACGTAAGAATGCTCTTTCGTTTTAGGTTCAGAGTTAGACTTCGTGTTACCAAAGGAGGAAGAAACAGGTTTTCCGTGAACATTATCAACAAACATTATTAACGCTACGTTTACGGAGCACTAAAGGCGACTATTTTGCATTACTGAAAATAATATATAAAGAAATGAATTTGCTAAATAATTTCTCACGTACGCATCCTTACAATCTTAACAATTTAAAATTAAGAATATTAAATATGTTATTATAAAATTATGTTAATTTCAAATTTCAAATTAAAAATTTTTATTTTAAAATTGTTAAGATTCTAAGGATGCGTACGTGAGAAATTATTTAACAAATTTATTTCTTTATATTTGATTTTAAAATATTAATATGAATATTAGAATACTTAATATTTTAAATTAGAAATTTTTAATTTAGCTATTTAGTTAAATTTTTTAAAATTAAAAAATTTTTAAGCGCAGCGAAGTCCGTGGCCGGAGAAGAAACGAAACAAGATTTTTCGTTAGCAACGTTGCAAAAGTACGCAAAACTCCCCCGCGTCACGAGTCCCAGCCTCGAAGGGAGAAGTCCGAGGAAAGAGGTAGAAGGAGAGAATCGCTAATTCATCGAATTACGCGAATTGCCGGTAATCACTGAAATTTTCCGTTGTCCTGAAATTCCAGCCAGCGCAATATCATTCTAATTGCGGCCACGGTAAATATGAGAACGGTTGTGCGAGTTGTCCCCGTGGCTCGTTTCGACATACACGGGAGAGACTTTTACCGGGCGGTCTGCGCCGACCAAGGTCAAACAAATGCACCACCCCGACGGCCCCGGCGCATAGTGCCCCGTGTCGTGCTATAAAAGCAATTCCGCCGCGTTTCGCAAAGCCTTTTCTAACTTTTCCTCGCCTCTGCCCGCGGCCAGACCTACTACAGTTTTCCTCGGGTCTGGCATGCGTGCACGTGTCACGCGTGCACCTCGGTCACGTGCAGCAGACCGCCTTTACTCGTGAGACAGCGACTCGAGCAAAAAATTCGCGAACCTGCTCTCCCGATCGATCGCAATCGTTCGAACCACGAGAAAAAGTTCGATCGTTTATGACAATGCGTCTTGCTCGAGAACTCGCGCTTTCATTGTTCTACGATTTAACCGCGAACTTTATGAGCCTCGCGCGAGGTTTCCTCGTTTCATTCATAGATCGGTGACTTAGTACGGTGACTTCTCCATATATGTCGCCGAGGCCTGGACGATAAACGTCGCGGAATTGTCCCCACTACGAAGCGCGGGAGGTCTCGGACGTCCCGTGTTTAGATCTGAGGTCTAGACCCGTGTTTTGGACCTGTATCGAGTAAACACTGTATTGGGTTGGAACGTTGGATTCGTACCGTTTGTAAATTAATACTGGGTTTACGGACCAGCAAAAATTACTATTTTACATTATTTTGTGAAAATAACGAGAATTTTTCTGTCGAAATTTTTAGCTATACCTTTTTATAGTATACACCCAAAGAAATGAATTTGTTGAATAATTTGTCGTGGGTGCACCTTTACAATCTCGGTAATTGTAAATTAAAAATATTAGAATCCGTCATTTTGGCAGGTCCCGTAAACCGAATGTTAATATTTAAAGATAAAATTAATATTCTCCATTCTGTTCTATTACTTTTTTCCATTTTTCAGGTCATGTTATTGAAGAATCCTATGAATATTTTTATTTTATCGTTGAATTTAACCACCAGCGGATTTTTAGACGAAATAAACATTTTCTAAGGCAATCGCAAGATACAGGAATTAAATACAAATGGACTTTTTCTTTTAAAAATTTGAACATGTCGAAAGCAGTGTGTGTGTAACTGTATTCTTAAATTCTTTCAATCTCTACAATTTTGCAAATTATTTTGCAAATATCCGCAGGCTAATTATAAATTATTATACACGAACGATTGAAAGAGTTGCACGCGCAATTCTTGCAGACAAGATCTCGAATGTCTTTTAAAGAGAATTAGCAGAGATGGATGAACGTTTGGTATACTTTTTGGACAAATGGGTCCGAACAGAGGCACCGGAGCTTATTGCGCTAATTCCCCGGGCACTTAGCTTGTTCAGTGAGCATCAACGTTTTAATTGCCGTTCTATTAATGCAGTTTTATAACACACATGAAAATCCCGAGGCACGCTTTCCAATTATGTAAGAATCGGTCGATGCGCTATTAGAACGCGGTAGAGTCTGGGCTCCATGCTCCGTGAATTCGTGAATGGCGTTGAAATCACTATAAGGGGATTCCATTCCTCGGACGATTTCTTTTTTCGCCGAGCATGATTTTTCGCATTCATGAAACCCTCGCGACCCGTGTTTTCGCCGAGTGCTTCTCCCGGTTTTAAAGATCTTCCTTCACAGATTTTATGCATTTGTAGAAAAAAAAAAAGGTTGGCATAGTTTAAAACGGTAGAATAATTAAAATGTACTTCCTTGAAAGGGATAATTCCTGAGGTCATTTGAAGTAACTTTTTCCTTTACGAAAATCTTCTCCGTGGCTTTATTAAGGAGTTATCAACGAAAAACACGGACCAATCAGAGCGCGGGTTATAGCAGAGGGTTCCGCCTCGGCGCCGGGTCCCGTTGAGCGTGGCGTTGACATTGGCTCAGTCGGAAGCCGTCCGCTGTATCCGCGCTCTGATTGGTCTGCGTTTTTCGTTAATAACTCTTAAACGAAGCCGCGGAGAAGATTTTCGCAAAGGAAAAAGTTACTTGAAATGGTCTCTGGAATCACCTCATCCGAGTAAATACATTTTTGGGGCATTTTCATTCTGTCGATCTTATGAAAGAAATAAGGAAATGTGTATGACTTGCAATCGAGACAGAAAAACGTTAATAACCCCTCCATTGCTTATATACAGCTTCAAAGACACAATCAAGCGAAGTATTGAAAACAACGAAAGGATTACCATTACAAAGTCTCGACGCGATTAGAGGGAACCGACCGAGAAATATCTATTTCCCACACAATGGGGCTCGATAAACTCTGATCGAGAGGACAGGCATCGTGTAGCACGTCTCCGGATCACTCACCGCCATTGTTCTCCCACAGGAGAAGTCGATGACAGGCATGCTAGCTCGAACGTACCCTGGGAGCTGATTTCAGCGACGGACGGGCCGGCGTTGATCCGATAAATTCAGCTCGTTAGGATTTTCCCATCGAGCACGGGCGGTTTTAATTGGCCTCTAAACATTGTCGGCAATTAGGGGCCTGTACGCGACTGTCGGCGATGGATTTTTCATCCTTGACAAAGGGGGACCTTGCCTGTATTACGAGCAAGCTGCGGAATGTGGAGCAACAGGCGGCGACGCCGGCACGCAACGTTTATGCAAATCGCGGAACCCCTTCCGATTGATTATTATGCCTGACCCGCCCGCTATAGCCGCGTTTCCATGGAAAAACCGATTTCCTCTGAGCAATTACTCGCGATCCCCTCGGAAATTCGACGCTAGGCGACGAATACAGTGAATTCTCTATATGTCACCAACACGGGTCTTCCCAGTGACATACATCATCCAGGTGACATACCCGAGCCGTGTTATGTTTACACTCCTTGGCGTCCCTCGCGGGATATATCCGCGGTAGTGGGGATAATTCCGCGACGTTTATCCTCCAGGCCTTCGCGACATATATAGTTTACTGGGACGATCATCCGCGCCGCTTCCTTCCAGTGCGTAATGATTTGAAATCCGATTTGTCGATTGTAAAAGGCTGCGGTGGACGCTCTATAGAGCCACGGTGTGTGATTTCTCGAGAAAATTGACGATTATGTTTGTCTCTTTCGAATTTGTACTGGCGCCTTCGTCGAGCGAGGTTGCTTCGAGGGAATTGGCTATTTTCAAACAGCTGGTTGCGCGTTAATGCGTGTCGTTATGCTGTTTCCGAGATGTGGAGGACACCCACTCGACCATCTACACGCATTGAGTCACTCATGCGACGTGGGTGAACGACGATCGGCGTTTTTTTATAGCAAATTCCCAGGGATACGTTTTCTGTGTTGTGTTGTTTTTTTTTATGGTGTTGCTACTGGATTATAGAAGCAGAGCTTCTTCTACCGAGACGCGACGATCCAACGAGCGGTTTGATGTATGACTTAGCAGACTGCGGATCTTTATGCGTTTATGGCTTCCGGAAATTTTCAAAAATTGCTAGAATATAAAATTCGACAGAATTTAGTACAATTTTTATTTATTTCAGATTTACAAAGGCTACTGCCACTGAAAATAAGATTCTACTTGGTTTCACTTTCTTAAAATTCGTCTAGAAAAATTGCAAATTATTACACAGCGAATCTCGAAATAAAAATTTTTCTAAATTCTACTAATCTTTTTACTGTTTCAAATTACTCATTTTTGTCATAAATGCAGAAAATCCCATTTTTGTCATAAATGTAGAGCTCCCATGTTCAACCCATTGTTATCTAACCTTTTTTTATTGAGAAACTAGAGATATTCCAGCGAGGAAAAATAAAATGGAGGGAGTCCCCGTTCGTAAAGGGTTAAGGATAATGGCGGATTTCTATTTTTGATTAAAATTGTTATTTCGAAGCAAAGAATTCGTTTCTCTATCTAATAGCATAAAATGTCCGAGGAAAGTGTGTTCTCCGGAATTTTGGAATGCGCCGTGCAGTCTCTGATGCATCGAAACGGCAATGTTTATTCAACAACAAGCTGCGCCCAGCTCACTTTTCGCTCGTCCTCTCGTTTAGGTAGCATTAGGGACGGCCTCGTCTCGTCAGCGCGTTAAAAATACAACGGCCGAGGCTGCGCTTTGCATAAAGTGCCGCCGTTTAGCCGGCGTGCACACAGCGAGAATCCAGATTCACCAGGTGAAATAATTGCGGTTAGGTAAGAAGCCCGAGTGGTGTAAATGACGGGGGCGGCAAGGTCGGTGGACACAAAACGGCCGTGATTTTTATAACACCGAAGACGAGCGGCCATTTTCGTTCCGAAACGTTCCCAAGAAACGGCAGCTTACAGACACGTTTGCAAATCGATTTATAATTATTCGAGGAAAGTAGAAATCTGTGGCAATTTTGCTGATTTGACGAGAGCGTGCAAAACATGTTAACGACAAAAAGAAAGTCGGACATAAAGAAAGAACCCGAGTATTGACACTATATCTGCCGGAAGAGTCAAAATGACTAGCCCCTAATTTTTTCTTTCAGAAATATTGAAATTATAAATATGTTTCCGTGAGAAAATTTTTTAATATAAAAAATAAAAATAAAGAAAAAATTGTCGACCTTTTCACCTTGAGATTCAAGGGCAAGGTTAACGTTGTGATACCCTTCGACGTCCGCCAAAACCGAGGGTGTAGAGTCTCGCTATGATAGTCGCGACGTATAAATTCGATACACCCGGTACATGAAGATCCGTGGTGTAATTACTATAATTGATTGGTAGTACTTGCTTCTATTACTATGAACTCCCTGTTTTTAGATTTTTCATTGATCTCTACCGAGTGGAAACACACATCAAGCAACGTTATTTACCAGCAAAAAGAAACGAGAAGAAACTTGAAGAAACATTCCCCGTTAAACGGCGATCACTTCGAGAATCACGAAAGAACATCAAGAAAAAGTTGCTCGCGATTGCTTCAACGTTTAAATGGCATCAAATCGCAGCCATTGAGCGCTTCGTCTTTCTTACGGGGCTACAATTTGCATTAATTAGCGCGCTTTCGATATCCTGTTTCATTTTTAGACCATTTTAGAACATTCTTCGAATAGTCTTCGATTCTTATATGGACCACGCGATCGCTTCTGCGATCATCTAACATTTGCCGGCGAACGAAATGTAAAGAAACTTGGAAAAGACATTTATCATCGAACAGTGATCTTTTCAACAGTCATGAAAAAAGCATCAAGAAAAAGCTACGTGTAAACGTCATCAAATCGCGCGAAAGAAACAGATGGCGCCTAGATGAGAAAAACACAGCTGAGAAGCAAACCTTCTGTTTGGACCCGATGATGACAACTAGATTGCGAATGTTCGTGGCAAATCAAAAATATTTGCATTAATTGCAAGCCACAGGAGCCGAATGAAAATCTTGTTATCTTTTGATTATCTGATTAAGCTGAAACTAATACACCGATGTCCTTAAGAGCCAAGACTCCGTAGATTCGCGATAAGGTAGAGTGACCACGTTACCGACAAAAATAGTCGAAAATGGTTTTACGTGCCTCAATTATTGAGGATTGAATCATACAGGAATTAGGGAAATAAAGGACAACAATCAGTAGTGAAAACTGATATACCCTGCTTCAGGTAGAAATTGCAGCTTCGAAGGTGAATTTGCAGGTATTATTTCTAATTGTGCTTGAGTTTAATTGTGCTCGAAAAACTTGAAATATTTCATGACAGTTGATTGGATTAAAGAAATAAAGAACAACAATCGGTATTAAAAATTGATATTCCTTGCTTTGGTATAGATATTCCACCAAGTCTGTGGCTGAAGGCTGTGAACGGAAATTAAACAGCAATTACCGACCTGCTGACTCTGCAAAAGTCACGTGACTTCCCTTGGCTCTTAACAGTAGGTTCATGGGTTTAGTATTCTTAATTCACAATTATCGAAATTGTAAAGAGGCGTGAATGAGAAATTATTCAACAAAATTTATTTCTTTGGGCATATATTGTAAAAGAAATGGCTAAAGATTTGAATAGAGACATTTTAGGATAAGCTCGAGCGACCATCAATACAGTGCATTCTCGATATATGTCAACAGCACTGTGTTATGTTTACACTCCTTGGCGTCCGAGACCTCTCGAGCTTCGCAGGGTATAGCACGCGGTAGTGGGGATAATTCTGCGACGTTTATCATCCAGGCCTTGGCGACATATATAAATCACTGTATGTACAATTTTATTCCGAAATAAGAAAATCGTTATCACCTCTGCTTTTTCTTCATCCGAAATACGACGAAAGCCGGTCCCGATCCATCGCCTTATATCCAAGGAAAATTCTAGCAAAATATCGACGTGGGTCAGAAATGACTCCGGCACAGGCATAGAACTCACAGGAGTCCGCGTACCCATTTTTATAAAATCCGCACGTCAATGATAACGATCGGAAGGCTACACCCACGTCGATCATGTGAACATTTCCTTTTTCTAGACACCGTCGGACGTCACGAGAACGTGAATCATTCGTCGGACAGTGCTGATTCCGGGATCGGAATTCGATTTAGCAATTCCACGACACGGGAACAGGCTCGTTCGAAACAATAAATATCGTTACTATAATTACCGGAGTGATACTGGTGCACGGGTTACGGAAACGTCGTAACGGGAATCAAGGTAATAAATAATTAGTGCGAGCAGTGGGAAGACGTGTCCATTCATCTTTCCGCGGGTCATGTGACGTAACGTCGTTTTCCTTCGACCGCCATGAGAATAAGAAAACACCGGGGAAAAAGTGACCGATCGAATGGCCGCTAACAGTTAGAAAAGTTATGTCACGTTCGAGTGTGTTGATCGTCCAGATAAGACGTTTTTGTTGATAAAACGAGGGAAATAATTAGGGGTTGATGTTGCCGACTATTCTGTATATTCAAGAAGAAGTGGATCAACGCGTTGTTCTTGTTGTGTTGCGAACAAGATTGTAGCAATTAAGTGGAAATTTAATGGGCAAAATATCATACGGTTTTATGTGTGGTGCTCCGACCTTATTTTTATTCTAGCCATTGTTTTGCGAATACTTGGAAACAGCTTTGAGAAAATTCAAAGAAAAGTTAACTCTGAACTGGTTCAAATTTTGATTCGCGATCTTTGTGCGAAATAAAAATTTTCTACATAAATCGTAAAAAATGAGGATTGTACAGAAATTTAAATTTTTTTAAAGAATTTTAACGAATGGAACATAATGTAACTCTTAGAAACAGTACTCTTAAACTCTTTTTACGTTTCATCTATTTGCAACCGATTTATAAGTTACGGATCAACACTTGAGAAAACAATTGTACCCAGTGGCGGCTCGAGTCAAGCGGAGGCCCCAAGCGGTAAAAATTTTGGGGCCCTCAAGCTCAAGATAGAAATAGAAGTTGCAAAAAACCTCTGATAAACTTATTAACAAAAAAAAAAAGAAAGTAATGAAAAATTTCGTACCGTTACAAATAAATTTATTAAAAACGTATTTATCCCCGCTTACTCCGCTTACCATTAATCCCGCCACTGGTTGTACCCCTTAGGACGGTTCAAAATAAAATGGATCCCGCAGAAAAATCGAAGTCTACTTCGTGAAACATTCAAATAAGCGGTCATAAGCGGTCTACAATAATCTAAAAATTAAATTAATTATTCTATTAGTATTATATTAATGCAAACCGAGATACCATAGGAAAGAAAAGTGTTCTTCACAGTTGCGCCAGCTGGGTTTACATAATTGCGCTGTCGCGAAGCGATTAGCGACCAGCGTTATGCTCGCAAGTTCGGCCGTTGTAATAAGCGGAAGTTCAAGAACGCACGTACGGTCAAGAAACGGGGTATGTAAGCGGCGTGTTATGGCAGTTTCGCGAGCCTCGAGGAAGTCGGTTGACAGAGAACAGGGCGAATCAAGGAAGACCGCGCAGATTTCGTAACGCGTTACGAGCAACTTTTACCGATTCACAACGGCAGAATCCATTTTTGCGACACGGCAATCACTTTTCGCACGGTGCGTTTTCTAGTCTTTTCCACCGTTGCGGATCTTGCGAGTTCTAGTGCCGGATATTCCGAACAATCGAAATGACTCAGCCGTCATTTTTATTATTAGATTGAGGATTTCATGAGTGTACGACTAAAATGAACAGGAAGCTCTTACCACGAGAAATTGATTTGGAGTTCCGGAACGAGCCACGGCTGTTAATCTCTTGAACAGTGTGCGCCACTATAGTGACTTCCGTGGAAAACGTCAGTTTGAACGGTACCCCACTATAGTGGCTTTCCGTGGAAAGCGTCAGTTCGAACGGTACGAACCATTATAGTGGCTTTTGTGCCTTCCGCGGACAAGCGCGCCGTCCCTGGGAGACAGAGTTGCGGACGAACGCGCCGTACCTGGGAGACAGAGTTGCGGACGAGCGTGCCATGCTTTAATCGTCTAAATGACAATTTCAAAAACAGTTTTTCACGACAAACGCCTAGAGCTCTAATCGATTCGTTACCGTCAAGCGGATACATTCGATTTGCGGCGAAGCGTTCTTGAAAAAAAAGGCTTAACTCGCCTTCGTCATTTGTCATCGAGCCATACCGCCGGCTACACACGAGAAATAACAATTAGCTAGTTACCTCGTCGAAAAGGAAAGAATATTTCTTGCCGATCGATCGTTAATTCGGTTTTTTTTTGCTCTCGGCGGAATTAAATTGATCCTGTATACAGGATACTTGTACCACGTGTTCACGGAACATTCTTATGTAATCCGAATATAAAGCTGCCCGGCTCGGTTTTCCTTCATTCCTTTCTCTCGTTATAGTTTTTGTTTTTTGTGTAATCGACGGCTGGCATTGTCCCGTAACATGCAATGCTCCATGCTGTTATCGGCAGATCTTCGGCTGTGTTAACGATTACTGGAAAGACAGGAAGCGACGATGAATTCCTGTCGAACAATAATGCGTGACTGGACGCGCAGATTTCACTATTTCACCCTTTACTTTCGCGCTATCGGCTGGAATCGATCTGTCGATTTCGCAAGTACGCGCCTTCGGCCAAATAATTTGGCCTACTCTGTTAGAATGATCATCCTAGATTGTTCTCACAAAGATTTATTTGGAAATTCGCGAAGCTGCTGGATTTTATTAACAAAAGAAGCTGAACCACATGTTTCAGTTCAAAGAGCTACTGTTTCTCTAAAAAATTGATCTTTTCAAAATGGCCTTCGACAAGGGCTGGCTGTAGATGTCTAGTTCAATGTAAGATTAAGAAGTTGCAGATAAAGCCCTACGGAAATATTTACATGCGAATCGAAACAGTGTTTGTTACTGCATAAGCAGTTTCGGAGAGATGGTTCCGAAAAAATGGCTGCCATGGCTTTCAAGTTTAAGATACTCGGCTGAAATTTTCGGCCAATACTGCTTAAACATAATACAAGATGTATATCTTGATCCTTTGATAAAAAATAATTTTATATATATAATAAAAAATTAATCCTCCATAACTCCTTAAAACTGTAACTACGTCACCCGCCATTTTGACAGCTGTAGGATTAATTTACAATTTTAAATTGAC
This sequence comes from Halictus rubicundus, assembly GCF_050948215.1. Lineage (NCBI taxonomy): Eukaryota > Metazoa > Arthropoda > Insecta > Hymenoptera > Halictidae > Halictus > Halictus rubicundus. Next base: position 5,884,329 of record NC_135155.1, read on the forward strand.
GATTGTAGAAATTGTCAAGATATATTTACGAGGAATTATTCAATAAATATATTTTTAGGGGAAAATTATGATAAAATTACAAATCTGCACATTCTTGTCATTTTTATAAAGTCATATGAAATGACCATAAACGATTCGTGCATGTAGGGTAAGGGACCCAAATACTGTGGGGGTACCAATTCCTGTGGCTATATTGATTATACTTATTTTTAGAGCATAAGGAATACTAAAAAATAGATATTAAATTCTTTTCATTAAAATCAGTTACATATCTCTTTTCTTTTATATTTTCATTACGCTTTAAAAATAAGTATAATTAATACCGGCCTAATTGGTACCCCCACAGTAATTGAGTCCTGGACCCTAGCACTAATAAAAATTCTGTTCATGCTTGCGAGTGGTACGTATTTGAGAATGCTCCGACAGCGTTGAACCTATTAACAGAAAGCATGATGCAGTCCAATTCCGCGGCACTCGTCCACAAAGGGTTAAATTTCCATTTCGATCTTTTGATCTCGCGGTCGCGCCTTGAATACCGGCATTAGCAACGCTCGATCAAAAATTTAACCTATGATCTGCTCCGCCCTCGATCGGATACAGTTCTCGAATGGTGCATTCGCATACACGACGCGCATGATACCGTCTGTATCGGCTCAATTTTACAACCGAAAAACTCTCACGGTTCGCACAGTGATCACAGAATGCCGATTCCGGCGGCGATCGATCAGGGTTCTCCAGCCCGTGGCTCACGAATACCGATCATTGCCAATAAACGGACAGTGTAGGAGTGTGCCGTCGTGTTGTCCGTTGCGTAACCGGCAACCTCGTAAACAGGGAGAGATCGCAGTGATTACTCACGATCAAGCGAGCGAAGAAGCGGCGGCACGCTTCTCTAACAACTCAATAAAGACGCGACATTGAGGAACGTTCATCCGAGACTCGCGGTCGATCCGTACGGCCGCGAAAAGGCCTCGAGAATTGCTGCGACGATGACGATCTTCCGTGGAAAGCATCAGTTCGAACGGTACGCCACTATAGTGGTTTCCGTGGAAATCGTCGGTTTGGACGGTACGAACCACTATAGTGGCTTTTGTGCCTTTCGCGGCCAGGCGCGCCGTCCCTGGAAAACAGAGTTGCGGACGAGCGCGCCGTACTTAAGAGCTTAGACAGCGGTCTCTTGTTTCAACTTTTTGTCCGGCGTTCTGTGCCACTAAAAGACAGGTTTTTCCCAGCTCAAAAAATTTCAGCACATACCTCAAATATTAGTGAGTAAGTACACCAAGTTTGAAGCTATAGTAGACAATAATTCTCTTGCAATAAAATTCCTAAAAGTTATCATACGATCAGAGAAAATAAGGAAGTCTGGTTTGTAATGCTGAAAAGAAGGTAATTTTTGAGAATTTCTATTTAAGGAATTAGGAAGCCACTCGTGTTGAAACTTTCAAGATATTTCACCTCGCATTTGAGGAACGAGTGTACATTTTTTCGTTGGAAAATGTTCAGCGGATTTTTGTAGACATTTAAACGAAAGAACCTACATGTGCGTGCTGCACTAGAAGTCTCGCGAAAAGAATGCGGGGCTGATTGGTCAGGGCGGAAGGGGCACGCCTCTAGCTGCTCTATTGGCCAAAGCGGTGGCACATACTATGCAGCGTGTGACGTCAAAGCCTAGGCATTGGCCTACTGGAGCGTCAACGGTGGGGATGGGCGGAGCGAGCGAGTGTCCTCTTTGCCCTTGTGCCGTCTCGCGGGACTTCTTGTGAGTTAAACCCAAAAGAATATTTTAAAAAGTTCAATATTTACAAATGCGTGGAATATTGAAAGATTAATATAATTTGTTTTCTTTTTTTGAATAAAACTTTTAGGATCGTCGTTGAAATAGCCCACTTATCGAGGTTTATCGAATAGACATTGTAACTCCTCGGTTCCAGTTGCTTGTTTAAACTTGCTCAAGAGCTATTCGCTTTAAACAGTGTTGATCTATGGTAAAGAGGATTTCACTGAACTCATTTTTCCCCGAACACCGTCCCTAAAAATAGTAATCAACATAAACGCACGGTGAGTTTAGTCATCGCGCCGAGATCGGCGGGATCGTAAGCGACTGTTGCAACGCACCGACACTTCTGCGAAAAAGAAGAAATTAAAAACGGTGCATAGGCAAGATTGCGGCATGAAATAGAAGTGATCCAGAGTGCGGCGGGAACGATCACAGAGGAGAACAGCTCTCCTCGTCATCGCTGACGTTCCGATGATCGCGAAGTATCATCGTCGGCACGTGTTACGGCATCCGCGTAATCATAGAACTTGTTGCGTTCGCCATTAACCTGCAGCATCTTGGTTGGTGTCGCGAATCGTTTCCGAGTACCGTTTGTCATCAGAATCGTGCTGGGATGCTGATTTCATTTCTGGGACGGTGTCGCACGATTCTGGGAATTCGAATCTTTGATCTCTCACTGTCAATATCTTCATTTCTTGCGGCTTCCGATTGTTTCATTACATTGTTATGCGGAATAAAGTGTTTCCGGGTCAATTGTTTATTTCCGTTTGACGATCTTCACTCTTCGCGCTCTGAATTTTTGTACATTTTGTTTCCATCAATTTCTTCCGACTTCGAGTGATTTTTTTGGATCAAAAGACAGTTCCTTGATTGACGATAATTCTAAACAATACTTTCGTACTCTAATTACAGGCATTTCTCTATATATGTCGCCAAGGTCTGGATGATAAATGTCGCGGAATCATCTCCACTACCGCGGGGTATACCCAGTGAAGAGTCAAGAAACTCGAGACGCCTCGGACGCCTCGGAGCGTAAGGTCGCGTATGAAAAATAATAGTATCTCCTGGCCGATATATGTCCGTGGCAAGACCCGTGTTGTTGACAAATATCGAGAATTCGCTGTATCTTGGAAACAGTCAATAGATATTTCTTGAATTATTCTTCAATTTTTATTTATTTTTGAACCTCCTGAATTATTTCTTAAGTTTTGTTTCCAACAATTTTCTACAACTTTATTTAAAATGTAATGCAAAAGAGAGTTGCAATGACCGGCACTAATTTCAAACAATATTTCGATGCTCTATTATATTGCGAATACCGGGGGCAGAATTTATGGTATAACAATGGAGCCTAAGCGAACATTTTTCAGTGTCTTCTTGTCTCTGTGTGCTGCAGGTCGGAAAGGTCAGATTCCATCGTGTTTAAGAGCTACGCCTATTCATCTATCCGGAAAAGAATGCATAACCGGCCGATGTCGGCGCGAAATATTTAAAAAATCGCGACCGATGCACGCGCGCCGATAATAATTGCGACAATGTTCGTACCCGCGGTAACTCATTGTATGCAGATCGAAGAACACGACCGGTATTCGCATGGTTCGCTCGTAAATTACACGTACGAAGAGTATGGCGATCGCTGTGCTGATTTCCGACGAGTAAGTACGCATTGAGCGTCCAAATTAATTATTTCAGCGGCTCTTTAATTCGTTTGGATCGAAAATTAGTTCATTCAGAATTTTATTGTGTTTCTGCGATACGTATAATTAATTCGTTCGTGTAAAACAACGAGTCGGACTCGTATAATAATTTGTTGACACTAGAATTGTCCTAAACGTGACCGATCAATTTTTAAAGTTTTAATAAATGTAAAAGAAACTATCTAAAATTTTGATGGTTTGGTCGTTCCAATGTTGAATATAAGTGTTACTCATTTGCTTAACTCTAGGTTTACGGGACCCGCCAAAGAGACGAATTCTAATATTTTTAATTTACAATTATTAAGATTCTACAGATGCATACAGGAGAAATTATGTAGCAAATTTATTTCTTTGGGTGTATATTATTTCAAAAATATTGCCAATAATGTGGGTAACACGTTCTTGTTATTTTTATATTTGTGCATTAAGGTAAATGTAGATATGCGATAATACAAATTTTCGTTTTTCTTCCAGGGAATTATTGAAGAAAGTCCTTGAAGCATCCGTCATTATGTTTTTATCAGTCTGTTTCATCCTTCGGACAAGGTAAAACAACTTCTGATGCAACGAATTCACAGAACTCGCTTTTTTCCACGAACTTTTTCAATATTTTGAAACGGTATGCGAGTCAAAGAATATTTTAGAAATATTACGGAGTTGAATAATCAATGGGGAAAGGTTTGACGAGCACGAACAACATAAGCAAGATCTTCGAAGTCCAAAAAACGCATACTCTATAAATCAACTTGTGGCCTCAACATTTTTCGTTAATTGATATGCGAGGAGGATAAAAATGTTTGTTATGACGCTTCCAGAACGCCATTAATAACCTTTTTCTGAAGTTACATCATCTGGTTGATTTAAACCGTACAGTAATTTATAAATATTGACGTCGTTAGATCGGAATCGTCGAAGTTGCGGGAAAAATGGTTGAATAACGTCATATTTATTAATGTCAGTTAATGTTAGTTAATGAATTAAATTGTCAATTGGGTTCTACCTAGTTTATACTTTGCTACCTTCCCCTAATTTTTGAAAAGTATCTCGTGGTCACGGAAAATTTCTCGAAATTATAGTTGATTTTTCCATATCCAGACATTGGCAGAAAATAATTTAGCACTACTTTTACTGCGGTTGTATGCACACCTAGTTCAATTTATTTTTTTTTATACAGAATCTGTATATTCAAGCATCCCTTTAAAATGGTAAAAGGTGTCTTTCGACATGTCCGGTAGAAATACAGCGAATTCTCGATATATGTCGACAACACGGGTCTAGCCACGGACATATATCGGCTAGGAGATACTATTCTTTTTCACACGCGACCTTACGCTCCTCGGCGTCTCGAGTTTCTCGACTCTTCACTGGGTATACCCCGCGGTAGTGGAGATGATTCCGCGACGTTTATCATCCAGGCCTTGGCGACATATATAGAGAAATCACTGTAATCAACGAGAAGGCTTCGAATAATGTTCCTAGTTATCGAATCCGGACGAAGCGGAATCTGATATTGAAATTCATCGAATACATGTACCATCATTTCCACGAGAAAGCTCCGACCGATTATTCACGGACGGTCGTTCGGCGTGATTCATTGCCGATTTCCTGATTCTTTTTGCGCCAACCTTTTCGCCGATCATTCGCGCTTTAATCCGCGATATCACGGAGTAACGACCCTGTAGAAGCCATAATTGAGTCGCGGTAATCCGTGAAACGCTGCGAGCCCGACAGCCGTTATTTAACACGCCTAATGGCACGCAGCTCCGAGGTCAATTTCGCACGACAGATTGTATTGTTTCAGAGAATGATCGAGTCGCGGACGTTTCTTGACCTTATGCGAAGCGAAGTCTACGGAGTCAATGTTATCCTTATTATGCTTCGAATTACACCGCAGCAATTAGACCACGGATTTTTATGTTAAATAAAAATTGTACGTGTTAGTTGGAACATATTGAAGCTATATATTCAAGTTTAGTTCGTTGTTTAATAATTGTAAAAATAAAAATATATTTCTCGAACTATTTTTTTTTGTAAAAATTTGAGATCAAAATTAGGATTGATCTATTCATTGATCGGTTATATATGGTTGTAATTCTTCGTTATAAGTCGTGCCTTATAAAGCAAACTTAACAAGGTCGATTTACTTGGTCGAAAGAATGGAATTTTTAGAATCGAGTCTGGGAACGTTTCAAGATAAAAACAGACGATCCAATTCCGGATCAAGATGAATGCACGATATCCATTTATCCTGATCCGTCCCCCTCCCCGGCCCCACCTTCCACAATCGATGACGCAAATCAGGAATGAATCTGTTCACCTTTCGTCTTCGATTCTCACTGAATCAGTGTATACGTATTATACTGGTTTCATAATGTTCTCGGTGGAAATAGATTTCGAGCGAAGTATGATTCCAATGGTTCGGTCCTGATCCGCTGTTGCGTCAGATTTTGCAAATAGAAACAAAACCGGGGAGAGCGACCGCGACCTTTCCACTCGTTTGATAGTGGTGTAACATGATAGATGAATATTACCAGTTCGGTGAACTTTTGCCGACAGCTGAATTAACACCTTTTGCTGATTTTATACGGTGCAAGAAGTAGGTGAAATCGGCTGCTTTTGTTGCATTTGCTTCTAGAAATTTAGAAAGTCCTAAACGCCAGAGATAGTTGCATTCGACAGCATTTTGCTTTTTGTTTAAGAGCGCCTATAATAGTAACGGCGATCGACAAAGATTCTTTCGGGAAAAATGATTTATGATCTACATATATATATATATCTCCTGCATAGTATCCGAATTATAACTCGGTTGTTGTCGAAGATAGACAAGGATTTTGGAAGAAAGTTTTGCATGATTCAACGCTAACCGTACTGAGCACAAAATGTGACTACTTTGTTTTATAAAAATTACAAGACCGAATTTATTTAAATTTCTCGCAATTTTTCTAACACTGTGCATGAACGAAGAAATTGAATTAATAATTTATAGAGGAAGCATCTTTGCGATTTCAATAAGTAGTACAGTGAGTTCTCTATATATGTCACCAAGGCTTGGATGATAAACGTCGCGGAATTATCCCCACTGCCGCAGGCTATATCCCGTTAGAGGTCACGAAGCTCGAGAGGCCTTGGACGCCGAGGAGTGTAAACATAACGCGACTCTGGCAAGTCCCGTGTTATTGACATATATCGAGAATTCACTCTATTTGGCAGAACACGTTGAGGCACAATAATCCACAGTGAGTAATTCGAATGGATCAAATGCAAAATAATTATAGCAATTTTCTTGAAAATTCTTGCATTCAAATCTAAAATTGCTTACACATAATAACTTTCCAGTTTTTATTTTATTATATGAATTCGGGGCGTGTGAATGACTGAGCGATGTAATAAATTTAGGTATTGCACATTTTGCCCCGAACTAACCCTGCTTATAGGATACTCCCGAAGCAAATTTAGGCGAGCGGGGTCAGGTTCTCGGAAATAAAAGGAGAACGACGACGAACGCGGCCCGTTGAAGATCGTCGGATGAATTTAGAGAGGATGCACTTCGTGGCCTAAGGATCACGACCTTGCGTGCCGTTCGCAGGAATCCGGGATTTGATCATGCTCGCTTTGCCGCCATTGGACCAGGTCGAAACTCGCCTTTTCTTTTCGTGCATTGGTCGGTCACGGGAGACCGACATGGGAAGTTAACATTCCGGTAACGTTGGGCGCTCTGATGCAGTGCCTCCCAAAGTGGGCGATACTAAACGATACTAAACTATACCTCCCTCCCCCTGAAGGACGTCGGAACGACCTCAGGAGGACGATACTAACTTCGGGTTCAGTTGGAAACCTTGGCGCCAGAAGTAGTCAAATTGTACTTTTTCGAGGTCTACATATTCTTTGGCTATCTTTCGTATACGAATTAGATCATTTTCGAAATCTGCACTTATTCTGATTTTTGCACTATCTAGTACGCTAGCTTGCATTGGTAAACTAGTTTTCACTAACACGGAAAGATATCGACAATTTGAATAATTGTAAAATGAAATCCAGTGATTATGTAGATTATGCAGATATATGTCGACAAGGCCTGGATGATAAATGCCGCGGAATTATCCCCACTGCCAAAGAGTGTAAAGTCGCGAGGATCTAAGAATAGTATCTCCTGACCGATACATGTCAGTGGCTAGACCCGTTTTTTGGACATATATCGAGTAAACACTGTATACAAAATCAAAACAATGACAATTTATTACAGACACATAAAAAACTAGAAAAGACCTAATGCCCACCAGATTCCACTGAATATTTTCCAACGAAAAAATGAGAATTGTCCTGAAAGGTTGAAAAAGAATTACTTATTAGAGAAAAATTTTTGAGGGAGCACGAAATAATTTTTTTCTGATAAGGCAAATATGCTAAAAATGTGATACGTGGTTAATACGTTGACTGGCACATCCGCAATCCGTTTCTATCGAAATTCATCTCTGAAGAGGCCAACATGTCGCAGGTGGTAAATTTCCAAGGAGAAAAATGTTTAAGGGGTAGAAATAGTGTTCCTGATTTCTCAACATTCTCGAGAATTTTTAATGAAATAAAAAAATATTGGGAAACTTATAATATTTGGAATATTGTTAATAATGTTTATCGAAAGGGCAAAAAACGTTAACTCAGTGTTTATGCCTGTTCAATATGTACATAACTTTAAAAACAAGGGAAAAAATAGGCGCTAAATATAACCGATAAATTTATTTATTTAAAACCAAACTTTTATAAAGTGAAAGGTTACGCTTTTGTTTTGAAATGACTTCTTAAGAAGCATAATGCGTCTAATGTAGAATCAGACAATCTACTTCTCTTTTTTTGTAACAAAATCTGTAGGCGTAGAAAAATTTCTTTTTGTGTGGATGTTGGCTTTATCGCATACAGAACATCCAAAAGTTGCTGAAGATTGGGTGTCCTTTTGGGTGTGCATTACCTCACATCGACATGCACTCGCAACAATTATTATAAATTTTCAGATTGCAAACATGCATACGTAGGCATTGATATGCTGCCTGTAGATATGCTTATACGTACGCGATTGATTAGTAATATGCAATTTGAGTTAACTGAAAATTCATTTCCGAAACTATGTTATAAAATAAATGAGATTCAGAAGAATTTTCGTAGATTTAAATTTCTCGAGAAATTCTCGAGAAGGAACAGTAGGTAGAAAAATTCTTGAGGGGGCACCGAATAATCTTTTCCTGAAAGGAGGACAGCAGGGCAACTAAGTTTGGGAACCTCTGCTGCAATGTAAGCCTTTCCACTCGTAGCCCACGACTTCGTTATACGGTGTACACCTTTCTTATTTCTCCTATGAGCCACGCCTAGCACTTGCCCCGTGGAACCGTTTGCGCACACCCTTCACCACACACAGTATACCCAAGAGAGTATACAGAAACGTATCCAGGTACGCTTCTCATGCAGGAAACGTGGGCGAGTCTCCTCGACTTCGATATATCTCGACCGATGATATCGTCGGCCGAGTTATCGGCCAGCTCCTGGACAAAAGCGAATAGATCTTAACGCTCTGCAGAACGCGCTATCTCCAACCTGTTGCGCTTTTCTGTTTGTCTGTTCGCCACTATTTTTCGAGTTTCTTTTCACGATTGTATAAGTCGAACACCTATGCGATATGACGTAAACGTAAAATTTACGGACACGTGTCTCCTTTGTACACGGCTGTTTCCCACATTGCGATTTTAAATAACGTTATTAGGGGATCGAGGAAACATGGTACAATTTATTGTGCTGATCGTGGCGATTTTGGCACACTTAGGAGGCTGCTTATATCGATTTTATTAACACTAGCTTTACGGAGCAGTAGAAGTGAATATTTTACATTACTTTATAGAAACAAGAAGAATGTGCCTATCCAAGTTTTTAGCCATTTTTTAAATAATATATACCGAAAGAAAGAATGTTTTTAGTAATTCCATGTAGATGGATCTTTACAATCTCAATAATCGCAAATTAAAAATATTAGAAACCGTCATTTTGACGGGTCCCGTAAACCTAATAATAAATAAATATTAGTAAATATAAATAATATAATTCTCGATATATGTCAACAACACGGGTCTTGCCAGCGTCATTTATCGTCCAGGAGTTATGTTGACACTCCTCGACAACTGAGGCCTCTCGAGCTTCGGGTAGTGGGGATAACTCCGCGACGTTTATCATCCAAGCCTTGACGACATATACAGACAAATCACTGTACTTTCTAAGTTTGTACGCGCCCACGGTTGCACAACATAGATTAGTCTAAGTACTTTCGAACGTGTTCAACAATGAACGAGAGACGTCGTGCAGTTTATCTTCGAACATTTCCTGCAACATGCAAGCGCGGAAGGCTGAAACTTGGAAAGAAAGCACTGCATATTGTGCAACATTCTCTCATTGAAACAATTAGTAAAATAAGGTCCAACTGATCTGTTCGCATATATCAAGTGTTCCAGCGTCTCGTGAGCTAACAGAACCAATCCTTTGTTCAGAGTATTTCTGGATTGGACTACTTTCATCTCGAAGAAACATAGCTAATTTAACAGTAAACATATAGATGACTGAAAACAACGGGTACGTGTCGCCTTAATGAATTGATAAAATTAATTTAGATTTTTAATTTAGATTTTAAATTTATTTAGATTTTCATTATATATGCTTGAATAAAAATAATTGATTCAACGAATTTCCATGGAAAGATCTTTATAATTGTAATAATAGTAACATAAAACATATGAAACCGCTCTATTTGATCGGTGATGGCGGGATCAGTGTTAATATCGCTCTAAAATATAACTAGCAATATCGTTTGAGTTTCGCACCTCATTAAAAAATTGAAATGGGGAAAAGTTCATATTTTTCACATTTCATAGACCACAATAAACAGCACAGCTCTATACGTGACTACACGTATTGGCCTCAACTTAATAAAATAACTAAAAGAAGAAATAAATTTTTATTTCGCTCCTGCGTCTTGCAGTCGACGCAAACATTTTTTATTTTGCATAAAGATCCGCAGTCTAATCATTAAACTAGTTTTGACGTCAGCGACAACACTGTAGAATCAAAAACATGGTATAGTGTTATTTTAAAGAGTCAAGGTGACCTTGGGTTATTCTGGAAACAAACACTTTTCGGAACAGTTTTAACTGCAATTTGATTGGAAACATTTTCTGTCGGATCATGAGAAATTTCAAAATTTTTGAGCCAAGAGTCCGTAGATTCGCGATAAGGTAGAGTGACTACGTTACCGACAAAAATAGGCGAAAATGGTTTCACGTGCCTCAACTTTTCGTCCTTATATGAGAATATTTTACGCTGGGAAAGGGCTCGTTCGAAAGAGGAAGGTTCAATCTAGCGCGCGCTGGTCATGCGCTGACGAGATTATGCAGATATTTGGTAATATAAGCGTTAGAATTAGGCCAAAAACTGACGATTCGCGTGCCGTGGAATCCAAGCATTTTTATGCCATTGGATGAGTTTTCTGGATGAAATCGAGAGTAGCGCGCGCTAGAAAATATCTCCAGCTACAAATTGAGCTGTATTTTGTCTTGATTCTCTGCGAGATAAAGCCAAAAACTTGAAACTTCAGAATTCATAATATCCATAATACACAGCAAAAAATGTGACAAGATTAGTCACAGACTTAGGACCCGTCGGATCAAGACCAAGACCAAAACGAAGACAAAGAAATTATACAGCAGTTACCGACCTGCTGACTATGCAAAAGTCACGTGACTACCCTTGGCTCTTAATTCAACTGTTTGGCCCCAGTGACTCAGATAAACCAGAAAATCTGCAGACTCAATCTCCCTCGTGCCATCTTCGTTGGGCGTCTGACAGGTGTCTACCTGCTCGCTGTGTCATCGGATGAAACACCCATAACTGCGGATTCACCTCTTGGACTTTCCTAAACATCTCCAGAGACGCTCACGTCATCGTTCAAAAATCCAACCACGGCCCTCCTCTCCAATATGTATTCTACCTTCGTATAAGATAAAATTTGATGGCCACTCTTGCGCATCCTTTTGTAAAATTTCATCGACCCGCGAGTGTCTCGATATATTTCATAAGGGATTTATTAAAATTGGCGAATTTTCTCTGACACCGTCGCAAGGGAATCGAGACTCTTTTCGATCGGTGATCAATGATCACACACAAAGGTTCCAGTCTTAGCGGATTTACTCAAATTTCGACGATTCAGTTTCGGCGAAAGCGGAGAAAAAATGTGTCACGGAGAACCACGCAGAATTGTGCGCGATAGCAAAACGCTTTCTTCAGCGGTGCTCCGATTTTTAGCCCCCCCCCCCCCCCCCCCCCGAAAGCAATTTCTGCTCGACGGCCCGGCGAAAACGATTTTGCAAAACCGGCGAATTGTTCGGGACATAATGTAATCGGCGTATTCCTGGCTCGCGCCATGAATTACCGCCACGTAACAGTTTCCTAGGCATTTTCGCTACAACGAGCGCGAATACGAGAAATTCAATGACGAAACACACCGGTTGAATATTAATGTTCATTGCTCGTGGCTCAGTGTGCATTGTAATTTCCCGACGAGAGCGCGTCGACTATTCCTCGGCCGCGTTTAGTCGAACGTAATCGATTAAGCCGTTACAGTTTTTCCTCGCGAATGAAAAACGAACGAGACACGACGCTGTATTGGCGCCCGTTGATTAACTATCTGCGCTGCCTAAACATCCTTTCAGTTTTAACTAAACATCGTTGGGCTATTCAATAATCCACGGCAATTTATAATCCGTAATTGCAGCTTGTCCGAACTAATTTAACCCCGCAACCGCCGACGGGTATACGGGAGCCTCTTAAACGATAATTGAGGGACTTTTAAATACGCTTTTCAGTATCATTGGTGATTTTAATATGCCGGTAGCTATAAATAGAGTAAAGCGTCTCTGAAGCGGTATTTCATAAAAAGAAAATTAATAGACCCTCCTGGTTTTGGGGATATTGGGAAGATTGCCTTCCGGTTGGGAAAAGCTAATTTTACAACACATTTTTAAGAATTATTAAATACTTACTGGCAGGCATTAATACTGTTTTAGATATAAAAAATTAAGAGTTGAAGATTTCTTATATTAATGTTTTTGCTATGGTAGTTTCTTTTTTAAACGTACAATTTATTTCGAACGGTATAATCTAGCAAGTTCTCCTGGCATTATTATTTAAAAGAAAATTATCGAGCTTCTTGTTCATATTGCTCAGCCATTGGAAAGCCTGATTATGAGATTTCGGTGGGTAAAAGTGAATGCAATGCTACAGTAACTGGAAATCTACTAACATAATTCTCAATAATTGCATTGTATCCAAGAGAAACTTAAAAATAGCCCTTCAAATGATAATAATCAAATTAATTACTATAATATGTAAAATGATATCTTGGTGGGCGATCGAAATTGTTACAGTATATAGAAATATTTAGAAATTGATCGGTTCAACGTCAATTTCTGCAAATTGACAAATTAATCACCGATTGTATTTTCCTTTCAACTGTGACGTTATGAATGAAACAATCTATCATTTTTATTCCATTCCTTTTTCTGAGAAGGTATGAGTATTCAAAAAAAATTGTTGAGCTTCTGTTTAATAGAGTAAAGGTAAGACTTATTGCTTTATAAGAATAACAAGGATGTATCTTGTAAAATTTTTAGCCATTTGTCAATAATATACAGGGTATCCCAAAATTGTTGTACTTGAAAGGAGAGGTTCGTGGGGTCATTTGAAGGAACTTTTTCCTTTGCGAAAATGTTCCCGGCGGCTTTGTTAAGGAGTTATTAGCGAAAAACACGGACCAATCACAGCGCGGCTTACAGCAGAGGGGTCCCGCCTCGCCGCTGGGCCCCACTGAGCGTGGCGTTGGCATTGGCCGAGCCGGAATCCGTCCACTATAGGCGCGCTGTGATTGATCCGTGTTTTTCGCTAATAACTCATTAATGAAGCCGCGGAGAAGATTTTCGCAAAGGAAAAGGTTACTTCAAATGACCCCAGTAACCTCGCCTTTCAATGAAGAAATAAATTCCCCTAAAAAAGAAATTTTTTTTTAATTTAAATTTCCCTTCCCGAAGAAATAAATATGTTAAATAATTCCTCATGGACTTCCTCTTTACAATCTTACATTAGGCATCCCAATGGCGGTATTTCAATGGCCGAGACTTCCTTTCAAGTGAGAAATGGCAGTCGCAGCGGTATCCTGGGTTTTTCTCAAGGGACCAAAAAACCGGATTCCCTGGGAAGGAAGCAGAGTAGCAATTTTCCCATCCTTGACTGACTAATTAGGACCACTTGACTCACCGTCGAAGCATCCGGAGTTATGGGAATACGTCAAAGCCAGCTGATTCGCGAGGCTTACGTTCCGTGAAAGCGTTGCAAATACGGAAAGCAGCCAGTTCGAAGAGAAGGTTACGCACCTATCATATTTTTGCAATCGTCAAAACGGTCACGATTACGGTAAAATGCCGACTATCGACCGGCGGCAGCGTGTCGATTGTATCGAAATCGATTTCGCAATTATCGTTTTCTTCTTTTTCCCAGATCGATTACAAATTGATCCCGACGGGCTCGCCCTTCACTTCGCGTTGCGGGGCAAATTTGCTCGAGGGAAAAAATGGAAAAGAAAAAAGAAGAAAAAGAAAAGAAAACTATAGTGAGAACACGATTATTATGATCGGAAAATATAGTTATTGCTTTCGAACGGTCTGCGGATGTTTGAACCTTTCCACGTCCGTTTAATTACCGGCGCAATTAACCGTAATATATTCCCTGGCTGTTCCTCGGCAACGAGAATTCTTTTGAAATCGAGATTTTCTGCTGGAAACCTCGCCGGGTTTCAATGATGGTGATAAACTCGTTACAGTTTACTTAATAGCGTTCAGTTAGAATGAATCCAAAACTATATTTGGTCCTTTCAAGTGCATGGTATATTGTGTTCCGGCATGATTCAATGTTGTAGAGAAATGTTTGTTGTACGCTGCGTTTAACGACGCTTATTATGAAATAAAATCCTTGAAGTGTGCAAGACTGTGACATCATCTACGATCATGACTTGGACATTTATATGCAAGACACAAATTATCCGCATTTATCGTGAGAGATAGGGGAGCCACAGATTTTTTCTTTCCTTAATAATTTTAACTATTCTACATTTTATAGTTGTGACTATCTTACATTACTTTATAAAAATAACGAGAATTTATCTATTCAAATTTTCGGAAATTTTTTATAATATACAGGGTGAGCCATTTTTAAACAGGTCACGCGAATAACTCACTTTTGAAGACAGAAGACACTAAAACCAAACTTACTTTCGGTATCGAGGGGCTCATGATCTGATGTCATTAATTTATTTATAGTCGGAGGCGTCAAGGACAAATGAAGGTCAACTTCGTTTTTTTTTTTTTTAATGGGACGGTATGGTTGTTTGTTTATATTCTGACAGTGTGTCTCAAGACGAATACACTGGCGAAGGTCATTCAAGGTCACTCAATGTCAACAGCAATAGAAAATAAATTGTCTCTGAATTTCCTGTAGAAATGAGTTCGTTGAATAATTCCTCGTGAATGCATCTTTGCAATAATCGTAAATTAAAAATATTCGTCCCACAAACCTAGTGTCAACGAGTTGAAAGTAATGCAAGATTTCTAAATTTTTTGACAATGTATTCGACCGTTTGCTATATTTAACACGCCCAGATCATTGGCGAGTGCTATACACAGTTGGCAGTTCCCTTATCTGATGCTTCATAACGTCACGCGAAACTACTTCCCCGCGGAACAACACATATTCGCGCAACGTATCCGAATTTTTTGCGTCACTTCAACCAGTTTCTTGTCGCAAATATTTCAAGTGATTCGGTTTCTTGCGGCCAATGATCGTGCACGATTCGCACTTTTCGGTCGAACAAGGTGGAAAGCGATTGGCTCGAAGTGAATAGGCGAATTCCGTGAACCGGCGCGAATACGTAGATCTCGAGGTAGATCTTTGGATCGTTCGAGCACACCGCCGTTCGCCAATAATCGCGAACCGATTAGGTTTCTTTTCTTTTTTTTTCTTTCTTTTTTTCTCCGCCGCGAACAGAACGCGTGACGTGCATCCGACATACCGATCGATCGGTTTTTCTCACGTGCAGAAGAATTCCTATAAAACCGTTTTTTTCTATTGCAAATCTCCGTTGCCTGTAGAAGGCACTAACACGCACGTCGACGGATTACTGGAATTTATAAACCGCGGATTATTATAGTTTCGGAAGTGACACGTCACGGACAAGGTACAGTGAATTCTCGATATATGTCAACAACACTTGCCAGTGACATATATCGTCGAGGAGACATACCTCTAGCCGTATGTTTACACTCCTCGGCGGCTCCTCGCGGGGTATACCCCGCAGTAGTGGGGGTAATTCCGCGACGTTTATCATCCAGGCCTTCGCGACATATATAGAGAAATCACGCGTTTTAATCGGTTACGCGTAGTTTTCGTGAAACTCGCGTGATTCTACGCTCTCTTGTTCGAGTAATTCTGACATTATAGTGCTGTTAGATTTCTGTGGCGGTGTTGGATTAATGACGGAGCAACCCTTGGAACAGTTAGAATAGACCCCGGATTTTTTACATAGACGTTTACATACTTCCTTGATCATTTTAATCAGCCGAAGAGAATGAAACAGTATTTTTAAATTGTTTAAATGTTTTTCATTGTTCCGCATTCGATCTAGGTTTACCATAAATTCATAAAATCCGCAGTCTAAATAGGAAAATATACGTTCCGTTGGGTATTTGAATCGTGTGAACTTGATGGAAATCCGATGAGTGACTACGGATTTTACGAGTGTATAGTGATTCATTCGCATATTTCCCATATGAGTGTTAGAAGACATCAGGGCCAAAGTCTGTCTGTTAATGTGCGTATCACACCTGTGCAAACTATAATGCTCGCACAAATTCAAAACCGAATTAGAGCTAAGATTTGCTGGTCAGAACTCGCGCGAAATTAGCAAACCAGCGAGAGAACCATGCAGTATGCCGAGTATGTCAGTCACAAGGCCAGACACCGCCGAAAAGAAAGGGACACAGGAACCCGTCGGCGAAAGTACGGCGGATGCGCCGAACGATATGCAACCGGCCATCGGTACGACACTTTCCCCGGGTGAACAATGTTCTCTCCCTTGCAGAAGGTCATTGCACGTGCAAGAATACAGACAAAAGCGACGACGGAATCCCTGATGAGCCGCGGAACAAGAGCGGCCGTGTTTAAGTCGAATTTCTAATTCCGCGAGCGAAAGGGAAAATCGGACGGAGGAAAGTTCTGCCAACAATGTCGATGAATCGCAAACGACCGGGCGGGCGTGCTCTCCGGAGCACAATGACTCCTGGCCTCTATCTTCCTTTTTTTCTTCTTCTTCTTTTTTCCTTTATGCAAACGAGCATTATTAAATCGCGAGAGGATACGCCGGCTGACTTCAGATTAGATCCGCTTGCCAGCCATCGAATTATTTGCGAAACCCGTCGATTCGACCACTCGCGAAAACATTGTTCCGTTTCTGCGCTGATTTTTAGTTTTGTATATTTTTTTTTTTTAATTTGTTCAAGCTATTCAGAGATTATGTACATTTCTGTTCGAGTCCATCGTTTTGCTATCGATACAGAACATTTTCTTTCGCATGTAAATACAGTGAATTCGCGATATATGTCAACAAGACGGGTCTAGCCACGGACATATATCGACCAGGAGATACTATTCTTTTTCGCACGCGACCTTACTCTCGGCGTCCGAGGCCTCTCGAGGTTCGCGGCCCCTCACCCGGTATACCCCGCGGTAGTGGGGATGATTTCGCGACGTTTATCATACAGGCCTTGGCGTCATATATAGAGAAATCACCGTACACTGCTCTTTTCGTTTTTTAATTTTTTTTTTTGTAGTAGTCTGTATCCAACAATTGTAAAACAAATCACATTAGACTGCGGATTTCATGCATCTATGACAGAAATGGGTGAGAATTTGAGAATATAAAGACATTGTCCACAACTTTATTATACTAAAAAGAGAGAAATAAAGTCCTATTTAGTTCCCTTCTCCTGCGATTAAGGAAAAACAAATTTTATTTTGCATAAAGATCCGCAATTTACAGATCATTTGCGCTAGTTTTAGTGTTCAAAGTGATTCTGATACTATGAAAAGTTTTTTAATAAATTCTGATGTAGGTTGCCAGATAATACCATCAAAAATATATATTTCAGTATATATACAAATATAGTAAAAATTTCTAGGTCTTAATTTAGTGATTATTTAATCTTTTAGAATATTGTATAAAATTATCTCTGTTGTAAATAAATGAGCCTGGTCCTATTTATTCTCTAATTGATTGAACAAAAGTTAGTCAATTCCACCCACAATATAACAAAAGTGTAACAAAAATGTGTCAACGCGCATCAATCGTGACCAATATTGAAAAATGATTGTGCAACTGTGGCTGCCCACAAATGCGCAAGAAGCTGATCAAAATTAACAATGGCGATTACTATCCCAACCAGTAGCAACTCCACAACACAAACCCAAGTCGACCGGCAATTCCACCACAGCAATTCACACCTCGATTCCCGTTTTGCATAAGAATTCGCGAATTTGCATGAACACGTCCCGAGAAATCGAAGCTATTTCCATTTGTTTACACGCAACCGGTTTTTTCGTTCATGGTCGAAATTTCGCGTCCCTAAATTTTGGTTTTTACAGAGCTGCATCTTGATCCGGTTCGAGGATTTGATTGTTTGGGGGCGTGGCAAAAGAAGAAAAAAAAGTTTTCCCCGTTTGTCGATCGAAGAATGGAGATCCAGTGGATCGTAGAGAGACAAGACTATTGCGATCCTTCGTGCTGATCTGTTGCCGTTGACTCGATTAGAACGACGTTAAATGGATCGGTTCTAATTGCAGGCTAACGAACCATAAATTCTGCACTTACCATTCAACTGCCGGCAATCATCTTAAGAGGCTTACGTTTGCGCAAGTGGTAGAAGGATTTCGCGTTTAACAATTCCCGTTGGAGGTCTCGAATAATGTCACGTTGACAATCATAAATAATTTTTATTAAAGAGACGTTCTCAGGAGTATTCCCGTTTGCGTGGTTCTTTTTGAAAATTTTTTTTCTGGCATGGCGTAAGCTCAATTGCAGAATAATTTTGTAACAAGGTAATTTGAGGGAGAACAACCTAAGGTCTACTAATAAGTTTATGAAAAATTGAATTTAATAAAATAATTAGATTATTAAATTATTAAAATAAAATTTGAGGGAGAACAGCCTAAGGTCTACTATTAGGTTTATGAAAAATTGAATTTAATAAAATAATAGGATTATTAAATTATTAAAATAAAATTATTTCAATAAAATAATCTGTTTACGGATTCGTGCAATTGAAGTAGCAAATTTTTATTTTGTGTGAAGATGCAATTTCATTAATTTTCTCTACCTCCTGTGGACATTTTTGGATGGAAATTATTTCTGGAAGGAAAGGACTGTCACTTGAATAATTTCTAAAAGTTTGCAAATTCATTTTCAAGAACCCATTTGCAAGACTGTAAAACAATATGAAAGAATGCAAATAGAAACTTATTCCTCCAACACCACTCGATTCCTCCCTCGACTCCTAGAAAAGTATAAAAATCCAACAAAATCAAAACATAAAAGCTGAAGCGAAAGTCCCGTGCCAAGATCATAAACTTGTTTTAAATGGTGATAAGGATTTACCCATTTGGAATGTTGTCCGATAAACAAAATGTCCGAACGAAGTCCAGCACTTAAGTGTCCCAATAAAGTGCAACATCTAAGATTTAAATGGTCGGATTAACTTTTCTAATTTACTATTTTGTTTCTACGTAACAAATTTACATCTCTGGCCATGAGTTTGCAATGATGCATGAGCAGAGCACTGATAACGGGGATCGTCGATCGCCAGTAATCCGAAACGGAAACAGGAAACGCTCGATTATCGCATTGCCATAATTAACTGGCGAAGTCTCGGACCAGATTCGCTTGTCAGTGAACTCTCTTACGATTGCTATCGAGCATTTCTAATTACGGTTAATTAGACGCTGATGGCATCTGTGGAAGGCTGTTCTTGCTCGCCTCGAAAACTGGGAACCGAGCGAATAATACCGTTTCCTGATTTTCCACGTCGTCTGGAAACAAACAGATTTTCTCGAACCTGATCCCACGGGAGCATGGGTTCCTCCGTCGTCTAAGCAAATTAATGCGCGTCCCTGCCAATTAATAACAATAGTTTTGACAATAAACGCCCCCGGCGATAATCGGACGCAAAGCACGAGGAAGAATGGGCGGGAAATTTGAAAAGTTCGCCTCGTAAAGTCTTAATTGACGTCGTCCGAGGACTCCGTTTGTCCCGGACTTGTTCCCATGGGATACGCGAATGGGCCTATTGTGGTTGTATAGCTTGTCGAGTATAGTGTTCTCAGGCGATTTTGCGCAAAAGCGAGAACGCGGTTTCACGGGGATCTTATCGAGACCATCTTGGGAATCGGGTCGGGCTTGACTAATTTCAAGATCATGGCGAAGGCGGTTCTTTATGGTCTTGTGCCAGGGTCGTTAACCAAATCCTCTGTGCATGGTTTCACTTTCTGCTGACAATGCGGAACGTGGAAACTTGGCACAGTTCGTTTTTCTGCGACGTTTGAAAGCCCGAGGAAAATGAAAATTAACGATTTTATTCTGTATTCATTTCATATTACGTATGTCCAGTCTGTGAATACTTACGCGAAACAAAAATTTGCCAATTGGAGGAAACAGGAGCTAAATCCAGTTTTTATTCTTCCATTTTATCTTTTTACTCTTTTAAATTATATTGTCCAGTTTGTGTCACAAATGAATAAATTCTGCAATCTATATATGACGTATGCCACTAAAAATACAAATAAAGGGTATTACACTTTTGGATACATTTTCACTGTTCTCCCGATCAGAATTTTTAATAATCTCGTTTTAATTGTCCAGAATGAAAATTAGTTCGGTATTATACCTGTGTATATTCATTTACTTTGAAATTTTTCCAAAGAAATCTTTGTATGGAATAAGATAGTAAATTCCTATTTGATTACATTGTTGAACTCTTTGCAATTTCAGTTCTATTTTTATAAATGCACTAAGACAGGGTTATAAATAAATAAAATGAGGATTCGCATGCATTTATAAGTATTACTGCAATTATTAATGCAGAAAGTACCACGTTAGAATTATGTGGCACGTTATACAGAATATTGAATAACAAACATGGATTGTAGAAACATAAATAAGTTGGATAAAAATAAAATACAGGTCTACATTCGTGGTTTATGTTGTCTGTGTTGCCTTCAACTTTAATTTTATGAGAGTTAGTTCTCGCTTGTGGTGTTTATTAAGATTGGAAAGTTCGATATTAATTCGTAAATAAATGCACTAGAAAGTTTCACGGTGAAAGAAACATTCTTCCAATTAATGAAACTGAACGGCATCGGAACGAAGTTCTCGCGTGTCCCTTCGCTGTGGTGACTTCAATGCCAGCGTAAGACACTTCGCGTTGATCCGTTCAGTCTCGCGTTCGCATTGCTTCTGTTGCAACGTTGCATCTGGATGCCGGATGTTTATGCAATATCCAGTTTTTAAATTGAACCGCTGGCAATTGATATCAAATTAACTCTCTTTCCGCTCGTGACGAGTGAAAATCTGGTGGCCGTTCACGCTAAAATGTCCGGTGATGTTGACTCATTCAAATGTTCACTTAGCGAACTTTATTTACATATTTTTTCAACCTACGATCCCCTTACGGAACTATAAATGGATTGATTGATCAGCATTCTGATTTCTTAATTTTATTCTGCGCGAGCAATTCATTTATGCATTATATTCTACGTTAAGAATGAATTTCCTTAGCGATTAGGCTAATACCGCTAAACGGGGAGAGCGGAAAGAATTTTTAAAAATGGACGTGCGCTATTTTATCAATTCTCTGCGCTTTTATTTTGTGACATCGATCAATTTAGCAAGTTAGTCGATGAAATAGATAATAATTTTAATGCGATGGTAGAAAATCACAATTTAGATGAGATTTTTTACTCCTGGGTCGAAATGGACCCAGCTCCTGCTACTTAA
Source organism: Halictus rubicundus (assembly GCF_050948215.1). Classification (NCBI taxonomy): domain Eukaryota; kingdom Metazoa; phylum Arthropoda; class Insecta; order Hymenoptera; family Halictidae; genus Halictus; species Halictus rubicundus. Next base: position 5,905,978 of record NC_135155.1, read on the forward strand.
GGAGCAATATATTTTCTAACAGCGTGGATTAAAATTACAGTGTTCTTCTGATCGGAGAAACAAACTTTTCTCCGGTTTGAATTTTTCGAAAATCGTAGCCCCAGTGAGTACGTGAAATTGCGTAGCATATCCGCGGTATAGTAATTACTCCGTTTGCACCGCGAGTACACCGATCGTAAAATCGAAGCTAGACGTTTCTTCGTGACGAGCAGGTACACTTGTCACACAGAGCTGGAAGGTTATGTCTCTTTAAAGACTGAATTACTAGCATCTTACGCCGAACTTTCTCGCAACCGTTCAAACAGGAACTGGACGCCGTGCGGTTTTACGACACGAGTGTTTTCTCGTTTATCTTAATTACTCGCTGCAACAGTTTTGCGTTCATTAGAAGGCGGTCTCGTTGCAAAAATTGTAAAACAGCCGAAGAAGAGCAAATTGACGGAAAGGAAAGGGGACTGGACAACGGAAGATGAGGACCAGGTGGTAGAAAAAGAAAACGAAAAAAAGAAAAAATAAGAATAGATTCAGGAAGGTGATGAAGAAGAGGTATCGAGTACTTGATGAACCGAAAAAAGGACCAGGTGGTGAAAAAGAAGAAGAGGACCAAAGATAAGAAAAATAAGAAGAGGTCTAGGGAGAAAAAGAAGAGGACTAGGGAGAAGAAGAAGAAGAAGAAGAAGAAGAAGAAGAAGAAGAGGAGGAATAAGCTCGGTAGTTATTTCGGGCGCCGCCGCATGGCGCCTAAAAGATCGGTAGCGCCGAAGGTCGTGGCCATCGACGACCTTGACGAAGCAAGCGCCGGGGATCTCTTCCGATGACTCACATAGGCTAGTTCGACGCCGTTCGAAATAAACACGACGACAGCGAGAGGATGATCGCTGATCCGAGATCTTCGGCCCAGAGACAGAGCAAACTGTTTCGAGCTGAACAACGTCCATAAACGCTGACTCAGGACACGTTCCCGGGAAAAACGTGAATGAACGATCGAGACTTAAAAATAATGCCTCCTCACCGGTGCAGTTTGACGTTCAGGATGTGCGTCATGGCGCCGTTGGTCGATGATCGCGTCACTGACCGAGAATACAATGATTCCGTCCGCAAAATTGGGAAAAAATGGGACCGAAAGCGTGGTTAAACAACCCCTTAGGTTTTGAGGAAAATTACTATATATCTAGATAATTTAATTGAATTTTGATTGATTTTTCTATCAATGGTGAACTTCAAGAATTTCTTGTATATGTTAGTAAATATTAGTTTATCAGTATAATAGTATTATACTGATTGAGTACCAGGTGATTAATATTTTATGATTGACTAGCTGAGCACCAACTGATTAATATTTTATAATTGACTTATTGTTAGTAATTGAGATATTGTTAGAATTAATCTGATGCTGGATATCTATTGCAAGGTGTAATATTTATTTTTTGAAAATGATCGTATCATTGCTGACGCCTTGTAACCCCTACCAATTTTTATTTTGGACTGTCTTATGAACGCTTGCAAGTCGACAGAACATGCAAGAGATTGTTATGGCAACGTATGCAAATGTACATTTTATTAGCAATAAACGTGCCTTGTTAAAAATAAGTGTTCGTCACGGAATTGTTAAAAAGCGGAGAGCTCGCCTGACTCTAGATAGCAATCGATTCCAATTAACACGGAAAAAGACGAGACGCAAGGTCGCTGCAGGATCCATCGAGATCGGGACGATCGTCCAAATATGGCCGAGAGATGAGGAGAACATCCATTAATGATGCATCGAGATCCGTGAATAGAGTCCCACCGAGTCGATGTAAACTTCGACCGGTCTTCGATTCAGGTCGAATACTGCTAATTCCGAGACGTTCTTAATTTCCAGATCACATAAGAGTGATTTAAAAAAAATATGTTAGAACTGTCCATCAAAAATAATTTTATCCCAAAAACGAGAAATAAAATGAGTAAAAACAATATACTGGTAATTCTTGGATAAATTGGTTCCGTGTTGCACTTAGAACTCTTCAAGGGATGTCCTTTTTTCTATAATAATTCCAATAAATTGAGAACAATATACCAATGCTCTCGAATTCTCTTAGTCTTCCTAACATTTCCAATTTTACCTACCAAATTTCACCATGAATGCGTGAAATCCGCTGTACAGTGACCTCTCTGTATATGTCGCCAAGGCCTGGGTGATAAACGTCGCGGAGTTATCCCCACTACCGCGGAGCTCGAGAGACCTCGGACGTTGAGGAGTGTAAACATAACTCGGTTATGTCTCCTGGACGACATATATCGAGAATTCACTGTATACCCATTACTTCCATAATTACACGGCAGATTTTGTGACAAAACTGTTGACACATAAAACAGACCAAAAGAATCGTAAACTATGAATACATCACCATCAACTTATTAAAATCGTTAAGGGGAGAAACAAATTTTTGTTTACAGTTCCAGTACCTTCTAATTGACGCAGAAAATATCTCACAGTCTATAATATAGGATTCGAGCATTCAACCTAATGATTGGACCAGCAGATAATTTGTACAGCACACCGAGCGTCCCACAAAAATGTTAAAAGCAGAGAAAATCAGGCGCTTTCTAAAAAAGGTAAAACAGCTACCGTTCTGTCTCGACGTCCCGTTCACGGGACATAAAGTGCTGAACGTGCACGGTGCGTTTCAAGAAAGTCCTCCTGGCACAACAAGAGCATCGCGGCAAGTTGACAGACACCATAAGCTGCCGGGTATTCCGTCCATCGTGGTAGGATTATTCGGTTAACGACGCTTATCAACGACCAAAAAGAAAATTTCGTAAACAAGTCGGGCCGAGTAGCGGGCCGGAACTTCCGTGGCACGTTCCTCTTTGCCGCGCGTGACAGGCATCGCGATACATTTTCGCGTCTCCTTTTATCTGCGCGTGTCTTCCCGACGAAAAGTTTCCGCTGGTGTTCATACTTTTATCGACGGTTGCAAAACCGAGTTTATTAATTGTACTTTCCGGATAATTTACCTCATGTTCAAGCAACGTGTACTACAAGAATTTTTTCATTAAAAAATACACGACACAAACGTATATACAAGGTGTTCCAAAAATGTTGTACCTCATTGAAAGGGGAGGTTCCTGGGGTCATTTGGAGTAACTTTTTCCTTTGTGAAAATGTTCTCCGCGGTTTCGTTAAGGAGTTATTAGCGAAAAACACGGACCAATCACGGCGCGACTTATAGCAGAGGGGTCCCGCCTTGGCGCTGGGTCCCACTGAGCGTGGCGTTGGCATTGGCCGAGCCGGAATCGGTCCACTATAGGCGCGCTGTGATTGGTCCGTGTTTTTCGCTAATAACTCCTTAACGAAACCGCGGAGAAGATTTTCGCAAAGGAAAAAGTTACTTCAAATGACCCCAAGAGACCTCCCCTTTCAAGCAAGTACATTTTTGGGACACCCTGTGTATATATAAGCATTTATGTAAGGCCTCTTCGTCAGACGTAAAAATCATCTGCTATCTTATAGCCCTTAATTTTGCCACAAAAACCAAAAAAAGTATAATGAACAATATTATTTGAAACTTCGAGCTGCCATTGATCGAGGCCAACAGAAATTGATTTTTTTAAGTCGGTAAAGCAGAAATCGCCTGAAGAGGTTGATGGTGGCTGCTGTTGGAGAAGGAGCCAGGAGAAAAACATAGGATTATTAACTGAAATCAGCGGTCGCGTCAATTAGCACGCGATCCACGTTCGCGCGGGTTGATTCCTGAGTGGCACGATTGTTCATGGGCCCGACGGTTCTGTTTCCGTGCTCGTTACTGCCTTTCAAGTTGGTGACTGGGCCCGATAGCTTGTCAGTCGCCTAATAAGACTACGCGCGGACGTCGCTGTACGATTTTAGGACGGTCGACGTGCCTCGTAATCGACCGCGACGTCCGATGACATTGTACGGGACCAATGGGCATGCTATCAGGTATGCGAGGCCCTTTCACGGTTAATCCGTGCATTGTGCTGCAAATGTTCGACTATAGTCATTTTGGCGACCGTCCTGTGACCGTTATATTTTTATTGGGTCTTACTGAACAAGGTCCGAGGCAAATCTCACGTGGAACGTTCGTAAATTAATTTTGCAAAGCTTACCTTTTGCACTACGATCTATTTTACGGGTTTCTGTGAATAGAACTTGTTTGTAGTTTGTAATTTCCTTTAACACTAAACCTACCACGCGCGGCCAAATGACCGTTTTTGAAATTTCGTTTAGAATTTCTTGTATACAACGTTACTGTATCGCCATGTAACTTATTGACTTTTCTTATGATATACATACAACCCATTTTTCAATATTCACAACTTTCTTTATTGTTTACTTCCCGAAGAAATTTCATAGCATGTCTTTCTATATTAAGATACATATTTTTTTTTTTGAAGCGGTCATTTGACCGCTCATGGCAGGATTAGGTATACATGAAATGTCGGTAGGTTTAGTGTTAAAAAAGCAGAAAATTGGTATCCATTGCGTGCCATGAATTGGAGTATTGTTCTCCAATAGCTGAACATTAACAAAATAAAAATAGAATTTTATTTCGGTTTCTAGGAAATGTAAAACATACAGAAGAAGAAGGGAGATAAAAACTATTCGGACTTTACGTAGATCCACAAAAATGCTATTGGCAAACGTCGGTGATTTTTCTTATGGCATTGTATTAGGTGATTCATTACCTACAGAATGTGCCATATTTCAGCTGTCGAACGGTGCCATAAGTCTAGAATGTAGATACCTCAATTTTTATGAAGCAGCGTTTCGTTATTAGCGCGGGTCTTTTTATATTTTTATTTATTAAGTTAATAAATTTTTAATCAACGCAACGAACACACTTTTTAAATCAATTTACAATGTCAGAAAATGTCTCGGAACTTTTATTAATTCGAAGTCGTTTAAGATAACAATATATCGACGATGCCGAAATTATTTTTTTTAATTTAGAGAAACTTTCGGTGGAACGTTTATTTTCAATTTTTGTAGGCAAATTTTAGTGGAAACAAATAAAGTCTCACTTTTAGTGGTAGCAGCCTTTGTAGATCTGCAATAAATCAAAATCCTACTAAATTCGGTGGAATTTTATATTACAGAAATTTTTTTTAAATTTCCGAAGCCACAAATGCATAAAGGTCCGCAGTCTATTTATAACCTTACATATTTAATAACAATGCAATATGTTGAGTTCTTGGAATTATCTTTCTACATTTGGGAAAATATTCTGGAAAGTGTATGACCTTGGATCAAAATCGGGCAAAATACATATAAGGGTCAAAGTATTAACACTAGAACTACCGAACCAGTCAAAATGACTGGTGGATGATTTATTCTTTCACGATTAGTGAAACTATAAAAACGTTCTCACAAGAAATTTTTTAATATATCTCTTTTTTTTGTCATACATGTTACCATAAAAATCGTATGAAACCTGAGCAAATTCAATCTTGCTGTTATTATAAAGGGATCAGTCTAAGTCACGTTTAGGGCTCGGTAGTTCCAGTGTTAAGTAACCGTGTCTAGACTGCGTTTTGTCACTCGTTGAATGTTTACAATGGCAATTATGTAATTTGGATCGAGCGAGCTTCCAGTAATGCAAACGGGAATGCATCTGAGGTAAGACCAGAGACGGAAACGGACACGGACACGGAAAAACCTGCTTTTTACCGAGTGACTGTGTACACTAGGTATTCGCAACAGGTCTCTCTCCGTGGGTTGCGTGTCACACTCGATCTCGATGCACCCACAGCTCGTCGCCTCCGGCGCATTTTTATTCACGTTTCGTCGGAAACGATCTCGTCGAAATGCTCGTTTGCTCGGCTCATTCCCGTTTCACACCGTCGCGCACAGTTACCGATCCGGCTGCATCAAAAATTCAAAACGAACGATTTTACATCTATCGCAGAAAAATCAGAGGAAAAATCAAAATCTGTATGCCCTGGTTGAAACCCCGCACAAAAAAAGACGAAAATTTATTTTTCAAATATTCTGCGATTTTCTTTCCAGCATATAAATTAAATTAATAATCATTTAAAGAATTCAAAGATCATGTTGTAATAATATTCTCAACTGATTAAAATTATTAAGAAAAGAAATAAGTTTCTACATAGCTCCTGTATCTTGCAATTAACGCAAACCATTTTTATTTCGCATAATAATAATCTTAGACAAGCGTATTTTTAAGATTCTAATAATCAAAAAGTTTAATCTGACAATTGCAACTATCAGATCAGGATATTTTTATACAAGTTTTTAAATAGAATATAGAATGTACTATATAAATTGTATCTGTTGTCTACAAGATTAATAATTAATAATGGACAATTAGGATCGCGGATATTGGTTTTCGTTTTCTCCGTATATTAAGGTCACTGTTCCCCGTCAACCATAGCGTTCTCCCGGCGAAGAATGCAAAGTTCTCAGAAGCGGTTGAACAAGTTCAATTTAACAGACAACAGACACGCTAAATGAAACCAATTAGCACCTCGGCTCGGGAATCGTGGTACAGGTAGAAGCACTTACAGGCACACAATACAAGAAAATGAAACGTCACGCCATTACAGCTCAATGTACTCTCAATCTCATCTAAACTGCTGAGCCAGTAATTTAAAATATTCCATAAAATCAAAGGAATCTGCTTAATGAAATCAAATGAAAATTTTTTCGATATCCACACATTATTCCGCCTCTCATTTATGGGATACACAATGTGTTAATGACTCAATCTTCCAAGGGGAGTACTAAAACTGAAGCAATAAAGTCAAATTGGTCAGAAATGGAACCCTGCGATTTTTTTTTATGGCAACAATTTTATGGTCGGGTTTATGGGCCGAGAAAGAAAGACAGGACATGTGGCTGGCAATAATTTCGCCATGAATTATTCAAGGAAAAAAAAAAGACTACCATTTGAACACTTAGGAACTTCCCCATAAAATATCAATTATTATCCAAATAAATTTTTTAGCGTCCGTGGGTTTTATGTCATACTAACTTGCACAATCCACATCGTACAACGTAAGTACATGTTTTGGGTCAGTGCGAAATTGCACTCGCCTAACGCACGTGTAAAGAATCATTTAAGAAGACTGTACGCTTACTACTGCCACCACTTTTTAAAAAAATGTTTTCATTGTGTTATACGGGGAGATACTGTGCATTTCCTCAGTAGAAAAGAAGCCAACTTAATTTTTTTTTTCTCAGAATCTATTGCAGTTATCAACTTCAAAATTGTTTAGCATCTAGAACCATACTAGATGTGCATTCCGGCCACAGATGATTTTAAAATACCGAACAGAAGAAATTATGCGACCCTATCAATGCGTACAGTTTTTTTGCACTCCGGAGACTATGTCCCAGATTAGTCCTGGGCAACCGGTGGCTCGCGAGTCCTCTTCCCACTCCTGAGACCCCCTACCATCAAAATATTTCTAAAAAGTATAATTTTTTTCTGGAGACCCCCAGCTTCAAAATATTCTAAAAAGTATAATTTTTTTTTACAACCCAGTAATAAAATGACGGCGACCGTACCTTCCGAGGATCCTATTCGTTATTGCATACTTTTTCATTTTCATGCGGGATTTAATGCGACGGTAACAACAAAGAAAATTTGCGATGTTTATGGAGATGTACTGAAGGTCAACAAATGTCAACGTTGCTTCAGAAGGTTTGCTGCTGGTGATTATGATCTCTCTGACAGGCCTCGAAGTGGACGACCGGTTGAATTTGATAATGACACCCTAAAATCTCTAGTGGAAGCTGATCCAAAATTAAGTATGCAAGAATTATCGAGAAGCCTTGGGTCCACATGGTCAACTATACAAAGGCACCTACACGAAATGGGAGAGGCATATAGGCAAGGAATATGGGTACCGCATCAATTATCTGAGACCAACAAGACTATTCGACGATCAATTTGCACTTCATTGCTATCCAGATTTCGTAGAGATCCATTTCTTAGCAGAATCGTTACCGAAGATGAAAAATGGATTCTTCATGATAACATAAAGCGTTCCAAGCAATGGCTTTCGGCAAATCAAACCGCAATATCAACCCCTTAACCTAGCTTATCACTTAGAAAGGTGTTACTGTGCATTAGGTGGGACTGTCGTGGCATAATTCACTTTGAGTTGTTGGAACCTGGAGAAACAGTTACTATTGTCAGCAATTAGTCCACAGAAAAGGTGTAATACTGCAAATTGAGAATACCCGGCCCCATACAGCGAAACTCACTCAGGAAGAAATCAACTATTGCTCCCTCTGACGGCTGTCATCGTTTCAGATTTCTGGAGCATTATTTAAGAAATAAAACATTCACTTCTGTAGAAGATGTAAGAAGAACACGAACCCTGGATTTCTATAAGAGGGGCATTGAAAAATTGCAGGAAAGATGGCAAACTGTCCTTGACAATGACGGAGATGATATAATAAATTAAGAAATAAAAACTTGAATTTACTACAAAGTTTGTTTTAGATTTCAAAATAATTGATTACTTATGGGCCCCCTGACAGATGCTCGAGTTAGGTGAAACACCCTGTATACAAAAAATTTGTTGAACATATGAAACTCCAAAAATTCAATTGCGGCCAGAAAAAAATGCGGGTATGCCGGCCCAGCGTGGAACGGTGGGAGAGGGGCAGAGCACGGTTGTACAGGCGCAAAAAGGAAGGGCGAAAGAGTCGTGCAAAGCGGAACAACATGACCGCCTGGCTCGGCAGTCGTAGTAGAGCCTCGCGACAACCACGAGCAGTCGTTCGAGCCAGCAAAGTTAGCAAAGTTAGCAAAGTTAGCTAAGTTAGCAGTCCTCCGACTGCTGTCTGACTAACTCCTGTCCGTCGCGAGTAACAAGTCGCAAGTCAGCGTCCCGGCTGTTCGGAATAGTCAGCCGGTGGCTGAAACGGTGCAGTCGCTGCGTGGCTGGTGTCAGAAGAGTGGGACACTGGCGCAGGGCCAGTAGGATCCACAGATATAAAGATCCCCGGTCACCGGAGGCTACTCGTTTGTTGATCGTTGCCGCAAGTGCAGTGCGAGTGGACACGGCGGCACCGGCAGCTGTTTTTTCGCTTTTCTTTTTTCTCTTTGCTTTCGCGCGTGCCATAGCCTCGATTAGTCGAGAACCGCGACACACGAGGCTGTCGTTCGAAGCGCGGCTTCTTTCGATCCCTCGATCCCTGCCGGATCGTCGACGAAATTCGTGCCGGAACCACGTGGACACAACGCGACATACACGATCGAAGGAGATACGTGCTGCGGTGAAGACAGTGAGTAGCATTTTCCACCCAGAGCACGGCAATGCCTCGATACTTGTGTAGAGGGGTCTGAAGTGACACTTATACTGTGCGAAGATTGAATTCGTTGATTTTTTGCTGCTAGAACGCGGCAGGGCGTAGTGAATAAACAAATAAGACTCGAGTATCGGTGAGATGATGTTTATAAAGTGGTGAAGCTTGATTTTGTTTATGATTCCTTTTTTTTTTTTTTTTATTATGTGGTATGTTTACTGGCACGTTCGTGACATTTTTCTGATTGAAACGATATCCGACACGACGCAGTTTGGATTGTGTATACTCGTTTCAAACATGATATAGTAGAACCTCTGTTATCCGAACTTGAAGTAGAATTTGAGATGATAGGACAGTTAATCGGTTACAGTGTTGTATATTGTTTTGTAAAAATGACGAGAATCCATTCAAGATTGAATAAAGATGGACAAAATTTTTCTTACAAGAATACTTGTATAGTTTCAATAATTATAAAAGAACAAATCAGAAGCTAGTCACTTTGAACTATTTACTAGTTCTAGCGTTAAATCTTTGTCAATTCGTGCAACAGATCTTCTTGTATATCGCTTTAGATCGAAGTGTTAACGATGGAGAATTGAGACAGCAGTCGTTCGGATAACAGAGGTTCCACTAAACCGTGTATTAAACAAACAAATAAGCACCGAATGGTGTCATGCGTGGTGTCGTTTTAACGAGAAAAAAGTCACGAATACGTTGATGAAAATTCCATTATTAAATAATCAAAAACAAAAGCGTTTTACCATTGATGAATAAATTCTTCGCGACTATGTAATTACATGTATCGAGGCATTGCTGTACTTACTAACAGCGGTCACAGGACACCAGATAGCCTATACCATTCCACCACGTGGCCACCTCGGAAACTGATCGATCGAAGATCGAACCGGACGGAGACACTGTCGATCGTGCGGCTCGGTGGACTGTGAGTCCCCTATTCATTCAAAGCATCGATCAACCGTGGTCATCGGACACCCGATTGCGTTTATCATTGACGCCGGTGGTGTTCGTAGAACCGAGCGAGCGATTAGGATAACGAGCAAATTCTTCGGCGATTATCTCGTTTACGGACGTGGATCGTTCACGAGGAAGAAAATCTCGCGGCGGGGGTCACGATCCAAGGATCCACGGGAAAGTACCGGACACGTCCGTTTCCCGATACCTAGATCTTGCTCGATCTTCTCTTTTTTTTTTCCTTCTCGCGCGGGACCGACTAGCGGTCATGGAGATTTATATAACTGTGGATGTGCTCGTGAATCATCGACGATAGCGGTTGTTCCACGTGCGTGCGCGCGCGAGCACGCACGGGATCGAGCGTAGGTAAAGGATCGAGAGTCCTTGCGCGCTTTCCGGCATGAATATTTATCGGGAGCAGACTTTTTATCTACCGCCCGCGGGTTAATTACCACGGAGACCGAGGGAAAAATCGGTGAGATCGACGCGGAGATCGTTGCAGGATCGCGATCGATTACGGCGTGAGCGTGAGCGATCTGGATCAAGAATGATGTATAAACTTCAGAGGTTTCGACGCTTCAAGGGTGGGATCGATCTTTGTTTTCTCGATTGAGTCTAATGTTAACACTTCGATTGCTGAACAATTGGCATAAACACGTCATATAAGACGTCATGTAAGATGAAAGTCATCGTAATCAAAACTGCAGAGTTAAAGATTATCACAAGGACTACTTCTTGAACTCTGGCAACACTAATAAAGAAATTTATTGAATAATTTCTAATGGAAGCATCTTTATAATTTCAATAATTAGAAAATAAAAAAATGCGAGGCCGGTCGTGGTACGGTTAGTGTTAAACACAGTGGTGGAATACGAGCCTGAAATAATTTTATAAAATTGCTCTTAACATTCGAAAAACATTTTCGAATACAGTAGACATTTATGTTTTATTAATTCTCAATGAATGAAGTAGAACTTGTCTGTTAAAAAAATGTAAAAACTTTCTGGTGAAAACATCTATACGTTGATGTACTAACTAAATTGATTTCTATTAGTGGAGCCCTGGAGGTTCTATAAAATCGATTCAATTAATTGAAACTTGTTAATAAAATTTTGATTGAGATATCTGGTTTGATATACTGGCTGAATAGGTTGTTGCTAGCGAACGTGGAAATTGAACAGTGTAAAACCAATAAGGGGCATGTTAAAATGCACCTTGATAGTCGACGATTAGTTTTTAAGGTTTTTATGGAATGTTCAGATTAAATGGGATATACAGGAATGTTTAGCTGTAACGAAGCTACGACAAGGACAAGTGTTAATTGACTGGTAATAAAGGAGTAATATAATTACGTAACTTCTTAATAGATGGAATTTCTTTTACGGCTGTAGCGGCGTTTATGGCAGCAATAGTTGTGTTGGATATACTTCTAATACGCGAGCCTGCTCACTATACATTTGAATTTTACAATTGTTGGTCAACTTCAGAAACTTATGCAAAAATACATTCTTACACCCCATTTTGGGAAACAAAAATTTAATATAAATGTTTCTAAAGCAATCCTTTAAACCGTCCCAATTCTGTTATTAATTACAATAACTGATCATAGCTCCGTCTAGGCACAAGAATGTCCTTCGTTGGCGGTGTTACGGTTAAGTGTCGCGCGGCGGTCCCGCGGTTTCCGGTGATCGGTCCCGCAAAGTTGCGTTAAAATCGTAGAAAGCTTCCTAGAAACGCATAACCGGGCTCACGAACGCTGTCGCCGGACGGGATGTGGATTATTATTCTTCATAAATAGACGGGAAGATTATTGATCGTGGGGGAAACCGTTCTCTATCTTCGCAACGCGGAACTTCGGCGGCGTTCGTCATCGCGGAAATCTATGAGGGCAGACAGAAACACGGCCGATTCAAATGTCAATGATCCTCTTTCCCGTTCTCACAGCTCGTCGGGCCGCTTATAGTATCCGGTCAGCCCGCGAAAGTTAGGGTTTCCGGCATCCGCGGAAACTCGTTCACGTGTCCGCTAATTGCCCACGGATTTGTCATTAACGCACCCCGCGGCGGTGTGCTTCCTATTCCACCGTGTTCGTCTCACTTTCACCTCGACGGAACTCGTATCGATGAAACTCCGACGGAAAAACTGTACGAAACGCACGTGTTCTTGTGATATGAAAAGTAACAGGTTCAACGAATCGAGTGTTTAATTTACAATGCGCTTTCGATCGCTTGGCCTTAACAAATTGTTTTACGGCTGTTGGATAATTCCGTGGTTTAATCGTGTTGTTCTTTGCACGGTGAGAGGCGCAGTATCCTGGTTTTTTTAGGGATGATTGAGCGATTGAATTGTGCAAGATGGCGGTGTTTAAATGCGCAGCGTTGTGGTATCCGAAACGATCCGATTTTCGCGGGAATTTTGAATCGATTTTGCAATGTGTTCCCGTGGGATTTTTTGAAAACCTGCACTCATAGATCAATTTAGTCGTAAAATTAAGGAAAGAATTAAATAATATTTTATTTAAGTTAACAATTAAATTATACTTTATTTTATTATAGAAAAATCTAGAAATCTAGATTTGTTACAGTTCTTACAAGTTTTGTCATCTCATACGTCTAAACTAAATTGTCAGTTTTGCAAAGAAAAGATGCAAAATGAGATGTAATTTATAAAAATGTAATTAAAAATATTTTTAAGGATTTATACCGAAAAAAACAACAAATAATATAGAAATATTTTGTTACACTGGAATGAATCGTGTGTTATCGGTTTGGCACGGAGTTGTTTCTAATTCAGAATCGTCTACTTGGTATGTAGACTAGGTTCTTATGGTTTCGTTGTAGTAATATGTAATAGCTCCATTGAACAATGGTCTACGAGCAGACGAATGGCAGGCACGTGGCCTAGCGAGTTTATTAGTGTATTCAAAATATAAGGTCGGACAAGAGAATCGTTTCGAACAGGTTCGGAATGCTGCATACGAATCGCTGCTTTTGTGCAAATATTCGAAATTCGCGTGCTGGAGTTTTGTACGAACTGAAAATCCTTCGCGATGCAGTGCACATTTCCAACATCCGGATGCAAAGTGCGAGACTACAAGCCAACGTAAAAATCTTCCTTTAACCTTCGGATGATGGAACGTGGGTCCGTTTTGACCCAAAATTCTAAATTCTAAATTTTCCATCTAAACTCTGAATTTTCTATTCCTAGCTAATTTAAATAAAAAGAATTGCACGTTTTGAAAGTATAGAAAATTTATCGAGAAAAATGGAACGTGTGTCTATTTTGACCCAAAATTCTAAATTCTACATTTTTTATTCTTAGTTAATTGAAATAAAAAGAATTGCACGTTTCAAAAATATAGAAAATTTATCGAGAAGAATTAGCTCAAAGGAAGCGCTGAACAATGAAAAATTTGCAAATGGACTTTCGAGCCAGGGAACGAATATTTTTAAAAAAATTTTTATCATCGTGTACAGCATGAATTAAATTTTTTCGCAACTCTAATTCGAAACACTGGCCGAAACGAACGATTGAACGGAAGATACGCGTTACACCGACGATTTAGAAATTTTTTTCGCGAAGATCAATGAGATTCAGCATCGAAGGATCTCGATCATCATTGTCGTTGATCCAATTTCAGATTCCTCGTTGTTGGGAAACGCGTTCGACCCTGTTCCCGATGATAAACCGTTTAATGTTACGAGGCACGATTTATATCGCTAGACGTGCCACTTTCTCTGTGCGGTTATGATACTTTTTTCCCTGGCAGTTGAACGTAAAGAGCGAAAATTGCGTAAGTTGATAAGTGGTTGCGGTTCCGGTGCGCCAATCAACGCGATCCGGTTGATCCACGGATCGAGAATAGATCCTCGCCGGGATTCTTATTGCATTGTCTCTCCGGGAAGGCGATTCGACGGAGGCGTCCGAGGAGGTTCGAATGAGATCTTCTGGATCGTGATTTACCTTCGCCTCTTAGTATCGCGCACCGATCTTAGACCCAGCCGAGGCAAGGACAGGTTGCTCAACGTGCCTCGAGAGTTCATGCTGGCAATAATCGCGAAACTGGTACAGACCGTTTGCCACAATCGCCAATTAACAAGTTCGGTTCGAAAAGGAGGGGAACTCGATCGCGCTAGATCTTCTGCCTATTAAATACAATCTACGCGAGCACTTTATCTATCTCAATTATGGTCGACTTTGAATCTATGGTGATTAATCAGGACACCGTTAGACTGCAGATCTTTATGCAAAACATGGATTTCTCTATAAATGTCGCCAAGGCTTCGATGATAAACGTCGCGGAATTATCCCCACTACCGCAGGGTATACCCTGTGAGGGGCCACGATGCTCGAGAGGCCTCGGACGCTGAGGAGTGTAAACATAACACGGGGTATGTCTCCTAGACGATATATGTCGCTGGCAAGACCCGTGTTGTAGACATATATCGAGAATTCACTGTAAACATTTATTTCCCTCATCAATAATTATAAGATGCTAATGTCTCTATTGCATATCGCATTACAGTGATTTCTCTATATATGTCGCCAAGGCCTGGATGATAAACGTCGCGGAATTATCTCCACTACCACGTGGTGTTGTTGACATATATCGAGAACTCGCTGTACACGTTCTTGAACAGGAGTGAAACAACCCTTGAAATCGAATAATTTTTGTATAACTTTGTCTTAAAAATTAAGCCGTGTTCGCAAATGAACGCGCCGATTAAAAGATCCATTTTAGGGAAGAATCGGTGGCTTTCAGCAATTACCCGCCACCTTCCAATTAGACGTGGATTAGTCGGTCGTCCACCACTTATGAGCATTTCATAAAGCCTGTTTGTACGAACCACTCGACGCTCGTGTGCGGCCTTAACGATCCCTGAAATTGAACTAGTTCAGGCACGACGCTCATAACGATTCGTCGCCCGGATTGTTAGCGGACAACTGTGTGCTCGGCGAAGGTGTGCAAATTGTTTCACTTGGTCCGAATAAAGAGAAATAGGTAATCGGATCTGTTCTGCGAGCAATGTTTTATTCAGCTCTGTCCTACAGAATGCACCTGCTGCTTCGTGTCGCGAATTGACACGTTTTCGCTGACGTGTTGTTCCGACTGTTCGCTGTCCTGCTTACCAGTCGCACCAGGGCACAGAAAATCATAAAAATGTGCGAATATTCGATCTAAGCAAAACCATCGGGACCGTGCCAGTGCATAGATCGTACAGTTCCACTATTCTTTTGCAAGCTCGCAAACACGGATTCAACGATGAAACCTTCTGTATTTTCAATTTTTTTAACTGAAATTGTATCAACATATTTTTGACATTTTCTTCTTATTAAAGTGACACCAAATGAGATGTATTTTGGCCCATATTTACTATAATCAGTGACACGAGATACCCATGGCTCGAGTAACGAGCGTTCCAACGCGGAATACAGTCTTGTCTCGATATATGTCGCAAACACATGGCTGATAAAAGTCGCAGAACTGTCCCCACTACTGCGGGGTATACCACGTGGAGGATCTCGGAGTTCGAGAAGCCTCGAATCAAAGCGTGGATCAAAGAATCTCCTGGCCGATATATGGCAAGACCCGTGTTGACATATACCGCGAAAACACTGTATCTCGTGCATAGCGTCGTACGCGTGACGTATTGGTGGCGAGACATCTCGTCCATGGTAACGAAAGGGTCAACTCGATCGAACAGGTTCTCTCGGGCCGGATCGTTAGTCGATAACGCGGCCATTTGTTTCCCGGCTTAGCCACTTATTTTAGTCGAATCGTGCCTCGATTTGATAGGTGTTGCTCGCATTCCCACGGCTCGCAGCGACCCTGTCGAGGTTGCTGCGGATATCGTCCCGATAGACGCAATTAAGAATCGCGAGGGAAAGCCGAGCGAGACGAAGGTTGCGCCAAGGTCTATGGTTTGCATTTTTGCGTGCACTGTCCCCGACGACCTCTCGCATTCTGGATTGTAATAAGAATTTATTATCGGGTTTCTACGCGGGATAGCGATTGGCCTGTAATTTCGAGACCGGACTGCTCGCTTGTTTCGCAGATTTTAATCGGCCCCACGACCAGGAAGAATATCGTCCTGCATATTCCGTATTCCTCTCCGTAGCGTTTTGCTTGTTTTCGTTTTGCCAGTACAGGACGGTTCCGGGCAGATTTTTGCTTGGAATTTCGTCGAGACTGAAACCTGATTTTCTTGATCATTGTTGTGACTCTTCCGTTCCGGTTTGGTCTTTTCTTTTTCTTTCTTGTCCATCTAGAACCACTCGATTTGTTCTGCGCGGGCTCGAGGCTGGGGCGCTTCAGGTTCGCCAGAATCGCGAATTTATCAACCGCATAATTGCGGGCACCGTGTTATCTTTCCGACGGCGTTTAATTTGAAAGGACGACGCGATTTATACGAAATATTTCGCTTGTTAAATTGCTGGATGCTGAGCTTTTGAGCACGATCGTTTATTAAAGCGTGATAAGTAAGTAAGCTGGGGAAGGTGACGATTGATAACGTTGCAAGTAACATTTTTTTAACATTCAAAGAAACTTGTAGATTGAAAAGCTCTGGTGGAGAATTTTCATTCACAGTTTTTGTAACAAAATTTAGAGAAGATTAAAAGAAAGTGCCTCGGCCAAAAAAAAAGTTGAACTTCAGAGGAGTATTTTGCATAAACTTTAGACTTTCTAAACTTTTTAGACTTTTAATAGTGCAATTTGAAATTGAATTTTTATTTCAAATCGATGAATCCTGGCCAAGTGTCTGGAAGAAAAATGTTAGAATCGTAAAGGGTCGTTTTGAGTCGATTTTAAAATGCGTTCCTGTAGGATTTTTTGAAAGTTTGGGATCGCAAATAAAAGCTGGAAAATTGCACTATAGGTTAGGTGCACGTGCAAAAACTAACGGGAATAATTGAGTGAATGAAAATCAAAATGATTATGAAATATTTCGAATTTCTGTAGTAGATGTTTCTGGAACATTATTTCTGAGAAACCTATTTTCGGACGCAACGGCGAACGAGAACGCAAAAATTTGCTCGAGGATGTGCTGATCGGATTAGCAGACACATATTTATCGTTGAAATTATTACGCCGCAACGATCGCCTGATTTTCTCGGCTTGTGTCGGCTACGAACGGAAATTCGATCACTGCTTGATCAACCTTAATTCGACGTGTTCAACGCCTAGCTGTATTTTAGTTTATAATAATTGAGTTGCGGAAGTTTCTGCAAACTCGCACCTTCTCGAAAACCACCGAGAGAAAATTACCGAGTTAATAACCGGGGTAAGTATTAAACCAGAGTAACAGCAAAAGAATGTTTATTTTAATATCCTTTGGTCTTATTATCAAGTCGGGCAAAAATCTGCATAAATTTATCTTAAAAATTGCAAAATAAATCCCACTGCTTGTACAATTTTTTCAAACCGATTTTTTGAGTATTTGTATCAAATGGAGTTAATATTCAGCACTTAACATGTTAATTTATTGCATTCGCCGGACCAGGACATTAGGTTTAGAATATTAGGTTTACGGGGCGTTAAAAACGATTATTCTCCATAAAAATAACAGAAATGTGTCGATCCAGCTTTTCAAACATTTTTATCATTAGATTACGGATCTTTTGGTGAAAAATAAAAATTGTCTGCATCTGTTGCAAGAAATAGAAATCTATTATAGATTTATAGAATTTCTTTATCGAATCATTTTCATAGATTCAAAATAATATATTGATGCATTTCAATTTGTTTGCCTAAAGTCCGCAGTCTATCCGTTGAATAAGTCGTGACAAAAAATTTAGAACCCGTCAAAGTGGCTACAGTGTTAGTAAAATTGTTCTCAGAAGGGATTTTAAAAAATAAATGGTAGAGATTTCGTTGCGATTAAAAAATAATAATAATAAATTGGGCAACAATGTCCCGTACGTCCGCACTATTTTGTGCAAATTCTCTAAATATAATTCGCGATCGTCAGAGTATCGGGGACGGCCTTGGCGATGAGAGAGAAAGAAATCTGTCGTCGCTTGTCCGCAACAATAAATCCGCGGGGAAAAAATTCGACCGAAGGATGACGATCTTCGCTCGATGAAAAAATTGGGCCGTTAACCTTGTCTGACCAGTACACGCCGGCTTTTACAGTCGCAAAAACGCGAAAACCGGTATCGGCCGCGTACGCCATACGCGTTCTGTCACCTCCGCACAATATGTACCGACCGGACGTTCGTAATAAAATAACGCGCCGTTCGGTGAACTAGTATTTCCGATTACTTTGGCGCGGTGTCGAGAAACACGCCGGCCCGCGAAAACAATTTTTTCCTGGACGAATTACACCGTCGTAAACTGTCTACGAGGGCTAGCAACAGGATATGCGCCGCGATTAACATAACTCTGAATTTTAACGTGGTTCTTAGAAGCATCACTGACCTACCAGCAACGTTGTAACGAATGCGAGAGCCCAAAACGTGTTTCCAAACATTTTTCTGTTTCATTTCATTAAATGTTTCTTTGCTGCTATCGGCTGAAATGGCAATAATTATAGTCTGTGGATTTTTGTGTAAAATAAAAGTTGTCTGCATCGATTCCAAGAAATAGAAACCGAATAGAATGTTACAGTGATTTCTCTGTATATGTCGCCAAGGCCTGGATGATAAACGTCGCGGAATTATCCCCACTACTGCCACTAAACAATTGTTTTTTTTTCTAATACTGACTGAGACTGTGGATCTTTATGTATTCATGGCAAAAATAAGATGCAATTTGGAACAGTAGGAAAAATATGAAATAAAATTGTTAAAGAAAGGATGAAATGTTTATCTCTTGTAATTGAGACAGAATATTTTTATGTAGCATAGACTATGAATTGTTGAGTAATTCTAGGAAGTACAAAGCGATACTGACCTACCAGCAAAAACAATGTTTTAAGGCCGCGGAATTTGAGTGCAGAAATTCGAATGTTTCGAACTTTCGAAAAGCCAGACAACTTTTTCTCGGAGGAATTCCGCGATAATGAACCGGCTCCGAGGATTCCCAACAGGATATGTGCTATGATTAACATAATTTTGAATTTTAAAATAGTTCTCAGAACTGCGAAGCGTCACTGACCTACCAGTAGGATTAAAAAAAAAAGTGGTTGAACACCGGGGAATTTGAACGTAAAAGCTTGCACACGTTCGAACGTTTAGAATACCCCTTTTCTGTAAGTACTCACTTCCGGTGAAATCAAAGGCCGCGATTAGGCTGCGACGTTTATGCAAATACATGCGATTTGCATTCTTAGAGACGGAGTTAAATGAACTGGAAAATATCACTTGTACAAAATGTTGTTCTAGGCAATGATTTCGGTGCTTAACAATGAAGATAAGATTATCCGACTGCAAATTCTTGCGTGGAACGTTGCGCGGAAGTGTTAGTTTTTGTCATTGTTAACGTTGAATTGAGCAGAAATAAAATAATATTTCTACAGATGCCTCAATAATATTTCTACAGATTTTTCTACAGATTTGATTGTCAAATAGTCTTATGAAGTCAAGTTAATTTCTGAAAAATGCGAGCATTGTTTAGTGTTAGAATCTACAGTTACAGGCAGTGAATGCACAAAAATGCACTGTGCTCTTGCAAACAATACATGCATGAAGGTGAACAACAGTCTACATAGTAACAGATACAAAAATATACACAGTGAACTTAAAGATGCACCAGTGCAATACGTGTGCAAAGGTACCTACATACACTGTCTATCTATGAGCAATGTAACTGCATACAAATGCACTTACAAGTAATAAATAAAAACGTACTTACAAGGAATAAATGCACAAAACTGCACTGTGTACTTTCAAGTAACAAATGCATTAAGATCTGCAGTCTGTTTATAAATGCATCAAAATTCGCAATCAACTTATTAGATACACAAAAATGCACAAAAATGCACAGAACTGCACTGTGTACTTTCAAGTAACAAATGCATTAAGATCTGCAGTCCGTTTATAAATGCATCAAAATTCGCAATCAACTTATTAGATACACAAAAATGCACAAAAATGCACAGAACTGCACTGTGTACTTTCAAGTAACAAATGCATTAAGATCTGCAGTCTGTTTATAAATGCATCAAAATTCGCAATAAACTTATTAGATACACAAAAATGCACAAAAATGCACAGAACTGCACTGTGTACTTTCAAGTAACAAATGCATTAAGATCTGCAGTCTGTTTATAAATGCATCAAAATTCGCAATCAACTTATTAGATGCATAAAAATGCATAAAAATGCACAAAAATGCACAAAATTCACAAAAGTGCATAAAATGCACAAAAATGCACCAAATGCATAAAATGCACCAAATGCACAAAAATGCATAAAATGCACCAAATGCACAAAAATGCACTGTGCACTCACAAGGAACAAATGCGCAGAAATTTGCAGTCCAGAGTTTTCACAGCATCCGGTATTGCATTTTCGATGGTGATCGTTCGCGAATGATCGGTCAGGGTCCAAGTCATCAGTCATTCGAAGGGGAAGGAAATATCGACAAGCGTTCCCGCGCGTAACATCACCGTTAAAGGAGAGCCTCTGAGAGAATGTCGAGGAGCAGAAGAAGAAGAAGAAGAAGAAGAAGAAGAAGAGAGAGAATAATCCTGGAGCGGTCTTGGGATGAACGAGACGAGCATATTATGCAAGCGAGTTGCCTTGCAGAGAGCAAGCCGGTCAATGCCAAGGTGTTCCACTGCGCTCGCTGCTACTCGTCTCTGTCAGTCGGACGCCGGCTCTGCCTCATCACTGATAACTCCGCGAGGGATCTGCCTCGATGCACCGATCGTTGCATAATGGAACCGATGCAGTTCAACACCTTGAAAGGCGAACACGCTCGAATCACTCGTTAACAACCCGTCGTGACGAATTAAATATAATACGAGCCATTCGACCACTAATTACAGATCGTCTGGCTGCTGCCTGATCTTTCCAGAAAGAAAGCATGATTAAAAATTCCCAACTGCCTCTCGTCAGCAAATCTTTGTCCTCAGCCGCACGAATTAAAATGCTGTGCCAATTACGGTGTTTACGCGATACATGTCCAAAACAGGGGTCTAGCCGGTGACATATATCGGACAGGAGATACTACAAAAGGACAGCCCCTTACGGGGCATACCCCGCGGCAGTGGGGATGGTTCTGGGACTTTTATCTGCTAGGCATTTGCGACATACATAGAGTAAAGACTGCACTCACTGTTGATGCAGAAAGTAAATTGAATTATACGTTCTCTGAAAGATACATCGAAGACTATTGTTAACGGGGACGCTTTATGCTTGTCAGATTCAATTCAAGTTTATTGTGAGACTGTAATCACTTTTTTGTCTTATTTAAATTATTAACCGGCTCAATTGATATTTTCTTCTCAATTGAAACGTGAAAGCCTTCCCCAAGGTGACATTAAAAAAAAATGGGTGCATATAAATCAGATAATAATTATGAATTATCCAAACGTTAAAACATGCGAGAATGCGTTTATAGCATTGAAACGGATCTAGAAATCGTTCGCGAGGTCTCAAAAAATATTTTGACTAATGACAAATTCATTTAAAACACCGCGGTGCAGTATGCAAGAATGAAACCTCTTATCAGCATCTAAAAGCGTGATAAAAATGCGCAAGGACACGCACGCTGTCTTGGGACACGGATCACAGCGACTGAGGACACATGGAAGACGTCGAGCTCCGCTGATCTAAATTTCAAATTCCGATCGGAATCTCGGATTCCGATTAAAATTACGGCGATAAAGAAATCCGTCACGCTCGGATGCTTAACGCTAATCAGATTTGGCTCAGTGGAACGAGTTTCTCTCGCACGCTGCATCGTGTTCTCTCTCGGACGATCGGTATCGGTGACATTTTCCATGGTACACATATCATCGCGAAGTGAAACTACCACGATGATGATTTTCTTTTTCTCGAACCTCTCGACGGAGACGCGTGACACTTTTTCACCGTGGAAAAGGGGTTAAAACGAACGTGTGTACCGCGCGATGAAAACGGATAACGGATTAACCGGACGGTTTAAAAACCGTCGCGAGATAAGCCGGAGCACCGAGTGCTCGTTTTAGCTTTCACTGTGTGTTCCCATTGCGTAAACCGGGGTTACAAATTGCATGGGGAGAGAGAAAGAGAGAGAGATGGAAATTTGAAAATAGACCGAATTTCACGCGATAACGCGTCTTTCACTTGCTTGTGTTTTCGAGGTCAGCAAACCGTGGGAAGCTACGGCGTTGCCAATAGAAATGGTTGACAAGATGGTTCAAGAACAAAGTGTCTTTTTCATGAACACTAGACCTACCACCGCCGGTTAATATGGCCGTCCCAGATTTTTTATTTTACAATTACTGAGATTGCAAAGATGCTTTCCTGGGAAATGATTAAATACAGTGATTTCTCTATGTATGTCGCCAATGCCTGGACGATAAACGTCGCGGAATTATCCCCACTACCGCGGGGGAAGCACGAGAGGCCTCGGACGCCAAGGAGTGTAAACATAACACGTATGTATCCTGGACGATATACGACGCTGGCCGTGTTCTTGACATATATCAAGAGTTCACTGTAAATATATTTCCGAGAGCATGTATTATAAGACGAACCGCACAAAATCCAAATTAATTTGCCATTTACGCTAAAACCGAGAGCGAATAAAATAATCTTGTGCTTCGAAACCAAAGTGTTCTCTACGATGAACAATATGTTGTCCACATTAAACTCGGTAAATGTTCAATTATGAACACTCGCAAACAAGTAATCGAAGACAAGTAAAATCTTAAGATGTCTTAAATCAAATACAGTGAATTCTCGATATATGTGAACAAGATCTGTCTTGCCAGCGTCGTGTATCGTTCAGGTCTCTCGAGCTTCACGTAGTGGGAACAATTCCGCGACATTTATCATACAGATCTTGGCGACATATATAAAGAAACACTGAGAAATCGCTCTACGCAAATGCGAATACTATGGCACACCGAAGCGAAAGAATTACTAGTTGAATGAAAAAGGGGATTAAAAGTTTGTGAAATTTAATGGCGAATGACGGATTAACTCGTCACCGTCAGTTAACGAGAATTAACGACACGTTTCTGCAGTAGACCCGTTGAATTGCATCGTTTTATCGTAACGATTTTAGAGTCAGCTAGTGGTCTCGGCGTTTTTGGCTTTATTTCGCAGAGAATCCAGACAAAATACAGCTCAGTTTGTAGCTGGAGATATTTTCTAGTGCGCGCTGGTCTCGACATCATCTAGAAAACTCATCCAATGGCATAAAAATGCTTGGACTCCACGGCATGCGCATCGTCAATTTTTGGCCTACTTCGAACGCTTATATTACCAAATATCTGCATAATCTCGACAGCTCCTGACCAGCGCGCACTAGATTGAACCTTCCTCTTTCGAATGAGCCCTTTACCAGCGACAAAATATTGTTATTTACGGACGAAAACGTGAAGCACGTGAAAGCATTTTTTGACGGTAATGTAGTCACTCTACCTTATCGCGAATCTACGGAGACCGGCCCCTTAAGGAGATAAATAATAGACGGGAGTTGTAGAGGCGCTGTCATAACAGGAAGCATAGCTGAACGAGTGACGCACCGAAAGTTGCTCGGAGGCATTAGCACGGCGTTAAGGAATTAATGCTGCCCAGCGAGCACAACGCGAAACAAAAAGGAAAGTAGCTGAAAGCGTGAACTCAATTGGATAACGGGTGGATACAAGAGTCTTACGTGAAGCACGCCGACGCGCGTGTGGTGCAACGTGTTACCCGACTCGTGCCTCAGAGCACTCAGACTATTTTAGCTCTCGAACGAACAGGTCGAACTCTATCTGATCGAAACCACCGATTCCCGAAGATTCGAACACCACCCCGCGTGTACAGTACCTCTCGGGAAAGTAAACATCAAAGACTAGCAACAATACTCATAAATTTATACTCTTGTCACAAATTTTTAAAATCCCAAGAAATTTGTCTATCAATGTGTGTAACACTGGGTCTACGGAGCACTATAAAAGTGACTATTTTACATTATAAAAATAACAAGAATGTGCTTCCCAAATTTTAATTCCCAAAGAAATAAATTTGTTGAATAATTCCCCATAGATGTATCTTTAGAATGTTAATAATTATAAATTAAAAATATTAGAACTCGACATTCTGAAGGGTATACCTAGTGTTAACCAGTGGGCAGCAACTATACAGTGATTTCTTTATATATGTCGCCAAGGCCTGGATGATAAACGTCGCGGAATTATCCCCACTACAGGCCTAAGCTCGAGAGGCCTCGGTCGCCGAGGAGTACAAACATAACTCGGGTATGTCTCCTGGACGATGTATGACGCTGACAAGACCCGTGTTCTTGACATATATCGAGAATGCACCGTACAATGAAAGTGATCACTAGACTGGGGATCTTTATACAAAATAAAATTTTTACACATCAATTGCAATCCATAGGCGCTATGTAAAAATTTATTTTGCTCATTGATCATTTTTATATGTTAAAAATGGTATATCCGTATTGTTAAACTCTTTTAATCTTTTTACTGTTTTGAATTATGCCTATTTTTGTCATAAATGCACACAATCTGCAATCTGGTGATCACATTACCCAGGAGCCACATTAAAAATGTCGGAATCGACTGGAAAAGAATTTCTACATCAATTAGAAGAAAATTAAACTATTTATAATCTTTCTACTGTTTCAATTCTCGCCTATTCATTTCCGTCAGAAATGCATAAAGTTCGCAATCCATTGATCATCTGCAATTTAGAACATGCATTCAAGCCCGTGGAATTCTACGCTCTCAGAGACGATTAAGACACAAATAAACAGCGGTTGTTAATGCAACGACCTAACTAACCTCGCTGCTTGTTCATTCACGATTCAAGCGTATTTAAATGAACACGGGGTTAATGGTTTATGTACGTCTCGTAACGACCAATCTAGACCGTCTTTTATCGAGCATTTTGCGTGCCGTGTGTATTCATTCACGGCTCGCTCAGCGGATCGTTCGGTTGCCATACGACAAGTTTAGGCGCGAAACATAAGAGTGGTTGCTTTCGATGCTTCTTTACATACGATCTATTCCCCGTTACGTTTCGTAACGGCAGCGCGCGAGATATTTGAATATCTTCATTGAAAGTCCGATAGTAATCGCAGTGCGGAATATATACAAGCGTAATTCGAATTTATGTGACTGGAGCTAACTGACGGGAAAAATTAACCTACTTCAGGCCGTTTACACTGCGTAAAGTTCGCTGGCGATTAAGATCAACTCACAGTCGATTCATCTTTGTTCATTTTTTAAATCAGAGAGGAGCCTATTCGTCTGCGCGATTTTTTGATACAGTGAATTCTCGATACATGTCAAGAACGCGGGTCTTGTCAGCGACATATATCGTCCAGGACATACTCCGAGCCGTGTTATATTTACACTCCTCGACGTTCGAGACCTCTCGAGCTTCGGGGTATACCCCGCGGTAGAGGGGATAATTCCGCGACGTTTATCATACAGGCCTTGGCGACATATATCGAGAAAACACTGTAATGCGATATGCAGAGACATTAGCATATTGTAATTATTAATGAGGGAAATAAATGTTATTACAGTGAATTCTCGATATATGTCAAAAACGCGGGTCTTGTCAGCGACATATATCGTCCAGGACATACTCCGAGCCGTGTTATATTTACACTCCTCGACGTTCGAGACCTCTCGAGATTCGGGGTATACCCCGCGGTAGAGGGGATAATTCCGCGACGTTTATCATACAGGCCTTGGCGACATATATCGAGAAAACACTGTAATGCGATATTCAGAGACATTAGCATACTGTAATTATTAATGAGGGAAATAAATGTTGATACAGTGAATTCTCGATACATGTCAAGGACGCGGGTCTTGCCAGCGACATATATCGTCCAGGAAACATACTCCGAGCCGTGTTATATTTACACTCCTCGACGTTCGAGACCTCTCGAGCTTCGGGGTATACCCCGCGGTAGAGGGGATAATTCCGCGACGTTTATCATACAGGCCTTGGCGACATATATCGAGAAAACACTGTACACCATTTTTATTTTAAAATACAATTTTCAAGAATCGAGAGTCAGAAGGCTATAGATGAAATTTTTGGGTGGAGAATAAATTGGTATTGTTGACTCAGTTAAAAAATGTTAAAGGAGTTGATATGGTTTCGCTATTGAAACGGAAATTACGTTAAAATTGGTCGGAATGACTTATCAGTAGATCTCGTGTTAATGGATTTTTCGGGCAGCGTTCAAAGACGAAAGATCGAGAATGTTATGGCAGCGAGGCCGATAGAAGTCAGCAGGAAGTAAACCGGGGTCCTTCTTCCGATTCGCATGTGGGTTTCGCGAACTTGGTGTTGTTACAATTACACGCTCGTTGCATGGCGGCACGCGAACTTTTTCTCGGGCAGCATTGAACGAAACCGCCGTCGATCTACGATCTACACCGTCTCACGACCAGAAAATCTCGCTTCGGGAAACGATATTACGACGTAACGGTAGCGTAACGACACTTGTTACACCCCGCGGATCGATCTTTTTCTTACGTCACACGAAAAACTGATCGCCTGTCTTGCGGAACCAGCAAAACCTAATCGAGTTCGTTGGTGCCTCCGTGCGACTGGATATTCCGAAACGGATGATATAATCGCGATGTAGAACGTTCCAGCAAGAACGATTGAAAAATTATTTGTTATTCAGCCGGGTTTACCGGACCCGTTGAAACCGACAGGTTCTAATATTTTTAATTTACAATTATTAAGATTCTAGAGATACATCTAGGAGGAATTATTAAAAAATTGTATTTCTTTGGATGTATATGTTGTTTAAAAAAATGGCTAAAAATTTGGGAAGCACATTCTTGTTATTTTTATAAAGAAATGTGAGATAGTCACTTTTTGTGCCCCGTAAATCTAGTGTTATTTAGTTGTCATTTACACCTTACTTCCTTGGGCATTTCGTTCTCAAGCAGCTAATATGAATATCGAGTCCACTTTCTCTGAGTTTGTGAACGACATAATTTCGCAACTATATAAATTCACGTAAACAAATAATTGAATGTAACTTGCCACTTCAGTTGATTGGCACTCATTTGTTCCTCACTTTCTACAGCTTAATTTGTCCATTGACGTCAAATCAACGGAATGATACAAATCTGTATGGTAGAAATATGAATTGTTAATTTTGTAAATCTGTTCTTTAAACACTCGATTTAATGGGACTCAAAATTTTGTAATGTATGTTTTGTTGAGATTGTAAAGATGGGGAATTTATTTAATAAATTTCTTCGGGCGTGGTGATACGTGGACGATTAATAAAACGAAGTGTAGAATGCACTATTTAGTCAGTATCCGTGAAAACTATGTCAATTTGACGCGAGGGACGGATGAGGGTTAAAGTAAGCAGAATAGGCGAGCGATGAACAGACACGTTAGCCGAGTACTGATTGAAGTGTTCATACTTAACACTGGAATTATGGAGCACTAAAAGCGACTGATGTATATATATTGCTTCATAATAATAACTGAATTAAATTTATTCGGAATATCTGGGATATCTATGTCATTGTCCTTGTATTTATTTAATTTATTAGAGTTCTCGTTTCTTAGGGTAAACGTCTAATGATCAGCTCTGATTGCGTAAGAGATCATAGGGCAAAAGGTTAATAGGGAGAACTATCTCCTATTCCCTTTCAATTTCGCATAAATTCAATATCAAAAAATGAGCATACTAGATATCCGCAATCTACTGATTATAACACAACTATAATGAAGAAATCGTTTAAAAAATGCAAATTTAAGTAAAAGGCTAGATGAAAGGAGGAAATACTAATTCTACATACCCAACCGTTCGTCTAACAGTTTTCTAATGTCTGATTAGACTGGCAAACCAACATTTTAGGATGAAATTTGAATTTCCCCTTTAATCAAACTGAATTATAACTCTGCAAATAAAATGCAGTTTCCGCAAGTCGTTATTTTTTATAGCTGCCTCATTTTTCGCAAATCTCAATTCTCGCAATTTATAGTGACCTATCATTGTTATAAAATACACTGATCTTCATCGACTGCTGGAAAATTTCTGCCAATATTATTTCTCTTGCGTTAAATTTTTACAAACTATTTAGAACTGAAAAATCAGTGTTTCAACTACACAAAACGAAGCGATAAAAACTTTTCTCAAATGATATTCCAAAGAAAAATGATTAAACTACATTACCTCGAAGTAATTTGTTAATTCGCGATTGTAATTGCTATAACTGTTGAAAAACTTCCTAAGAAATCAACTGTGCATCATACTTTTTGAAAATGTATAAAACAACCACCGATGGCTAAATTATTAACAATTTTCTGCGAATATCC
Organism: Halictus rubicundus; assembly: GCF_050948215.1. Lineage (NCBI taxonomy): Eukaryota > Metazoa > Arthropoda > Insecta > Hymenoptera > Halictidae > Halictus > Halictus rubicundus. Next base: position 5,934,650 of record NC_135155.1, read on the forward strand.
TCTTCGTCTACATATTCACCGTCAACCTAAAGGACTAGACGGCGGAACTTTATGCATTTATGGCTTATAAAAATTTTCAAAAATCTGAGGACATAAAATACGATAAAATTTAGTACGATTTTGATGTATTTTAGATCTACAAAAACTATTCCCACTAAAAGTAAAATTTCATGTGCTTTCACTTTCTTCAAATTTGTCTACAAAAATTGAAAATTGCATAAACATCCGCAGTCTAATGATCATCCATGCTACGTTGCTTTTCTTATCAGCTGCCAGCCTTCTGGACAAGCCTAACCAATCGAAGCGATCAAAATAAAGAAAGTACACGCATCCGACTCATTCAAATTCCATATCAAGCAAAAAGCCCGTGTGAAAGAGCCGAGTGTCACGAAAGTGAAAGCTCTCACCGTCGTTTCACTGTCATTTTTCACGAGACTCACGAACCGGGCTCTCGTCGATGTATCCGAAATAATAATTAACCAACCGAAGGCAATGGCGAATCGACTCACAATGATGAATCTCGAAGAACTTGATATTTTCATTCAACTTTTGAACTATACCAAACATCAAAATGTAATTCACTAAATAACTAAATTGACTAAATAAACCTGATCAAAAAAAAGTTTTTCAAACAATAGTCGGTCAGTAATTATACGATACCGAAGTAAAAAAATATATGCGATAGTGAAAAAAAAATTAGCAGAAAGGTTTGCATGTACTGAAAAAGTGAAGATCACCTCAATGTTTTTGAGCGACATTTTTTGTTTCATTAATCGATGTACTTTTTAATCGATTGTACTTTGGGGCCGGGCAAAATGGCGGATTCTAATATTTTTAATTTACGAATATTGTAAAGGAGGATTCACGAGGAATTATTTAACAAATCGATTTCTCTGGGTAAATGTTACTAAAAAAATGGCAAATTATTTTTCTAAAAAATTAAAGATTAAAATTTTTTTATAAAAATTGTAAAATAGTCATTTTTAGAGCTTCGTAAACCTAGCGTTAAAAAAAGGTATTGAGAACGGATTAGTCCAGAAGTTATTAATTTTCTACCGATTCCCGCAAGAGTGCGGGGACTAATGTTCCTGATTTCTCAACATTTTTCATTTTTTATTGCTCGAAAATTCTTGAGAATTCACGAGAATTTTCAATAAAATAAAAAAATTTTGGGAAACTTATAATATTTGGAATATCGTGAATAATATTTATCGAAAGAGCAAAAAAACTTTTATTCCTGTTCGATATGTAACTAACTTTAAAAACAAGGAAAAAATAGACGCTAAATATAACCGATAAATTTATTTATTTAAAACCAAACTTTTATAAAGTGAAACATTACGCTTTTGTTTTGAAGTGGCTTCTTAAGAAGCATAATGCGTCTAATGTAGAATCAGACAATCTATTTATTTCTTTTTTTTTTGTAACAAATCCGTAGAAAAATTTCTTTCATTTTGTGTGGATGTTGGCTTTATGGTATACAGAACATCCAAAAGTTGCTGAAGATTCGGTGTCCTTTTGGGAGTGCATTACCTCACGTCGACATGCATTCGCAACAATTATTATAAATTTTCACATTGCAAACATGCAAACGTAGGCATTGATATGCTGCCTGTAGATATGCTTATACGTACGCGATTGATTAGTAACATGCAATTTGAGTTAACTGAAAATTCATTTCCGAAACTATGTTATAAAACAAATGAGATTCATAAGAATTTTCCTCGATTTAAATTTCTCGAGAAATCAGAACTAATCAACTATAAAATTTCTCGAGAAGGAACACTAGCGGGGGCATTGTGATACGGTTAAAAAAAATCGCGTTTTGAAGAAACGGTGTGCTAAAATCGTCGGGTCGAAAGAGGACCGTGCGCCGCACAGTGGGCAATTTGGACAAAATCGGATTCAAAATCAAAGAACTTTCGATAGGAATGAGGTAGAGCGATGAAATTTTTTTTAAATGAAAGCTGAAACTTTGTAGAATATGGGAAAAATAGGGAGATTATTACCATCCAATCATTTCAACGAAAAAATGACTTCATCAGTTTTTGTCACAAAAATCTATTTTTTGCAAAATCCTGAGGTCGTAGACAAATTTTGAGACCAGATTTGAAATCAGCGTGAAAAAATCTATGGGAAATGATGTATAGCATGTTAAAAAAAAATTTTTTCCGCGCGTGGTATTGGAAAAACCATAATTTTCTTGAAATTGTGCAAGTTTAACGAATTTTCTCAAGGTTAAAAAACGTTCGTACCATAATCTCCCTATTTTTCCCATATTCTAAAAAGATTCAGCTTTAATTTAAAAAAAGTTTCATCGCTCTACCTCATTTCTATCGAAAGTTCTTTGATTTTGAATCCGATTTCGTCCAAATTGCCCACTGTGCGCCGTCGTCGCAGGCGATTCTCTGTGATCGCTCTCGAGCGGAAGAAAAGAAAGGCTGCGGGGAATCGGTTTCGTCGGTCGGAGTACGTACATATCGCAGTTAGGTCGACTTCCTCCTTTCGAGCAGAAGGGGAACTGGCCGTGCACTGGTCGGCCACCGGTTGGAAATGGCTCCACCTTTCGGAACGGGCGTCCTTGAGGGGCCCGGTGCACTGGGAAAGGTGATGAAAACCGGCCAGTCACGTGTACCATGCCGGCGCGAGCGGCTGTTCGCCAGCATCGGCCTGCTGTGACACGTTCTGCCGGTTTTCTAACGAACAGAGCCGGGTCCGCGAGCTTCGAGTGTCTGCGAATCGGGAGGATCCTCTCGGACCGTCCGTCTGGTCTCGGGAGGCACGCGACCGGGATACCCGACGCCTCTCCGCCGAGCCCGGAAGCGACCGACGCGATTTAAATCGCCTGGACGCATCTAGATCGTGTCTACAACGCCGCGCCGTTGTTCGATCGACGATCTACAAGATCCGGACCGGATATCTCGGAGAAAGTGGCGAACACGTGGGGAAGCTCGTGGTTTCGATTAAACCGGCTATCAGCCGGAGGAACGATCCGAGCAGACGTTGTACAGCGATTAGGCGGTCGATGTTCCTATCTCTAGCCGAAGGAATTTCGCAATTCCGGCACGTCGCTCCGCGTTGATTAGCCTCGCGGAAAAGAGATCGCGTCAGAAAGACGATAGACGCGCGCCGAGCGATCTATATAACTTGCCGCGACTTGATTCCTTCGGTTAAACCTGATTTTTCGTTTCGAGAGAAAGAGAGAAGAACACGCTCTCGAGGAGGAGATTACTGTTATTCGAAGAAGCACGCCGGAGAACAGCGGAGATAGATCGTTGACGAGACTCGTGGGTGGCTCCGGAAACCGGGAGAAAGGTACTCTTTCAAAGCCGAGCGCTCTGTTATCAAGGTGTCTCTGGCAGGGTACGCACGGATTCTTCTGGTGCCGGTTTTCCTAGTCAGAATGGTATCCGTGGACGGGAACCGCTGAGAACGTGATTTTTAGAGAGCTAGTTTGGAACTGGAACCTTTCGGCTGTTGTGCGCAGTGTAGTGAGTGGGGTACGCAGAAGTCAGGCTCAGATTTTGTTGGCAGAAGTACGGATTGGAGAGATTGAAGGGTCGCGTGGCTGTTGATCGAAGTTGCTGAGGAGTTGCCAGTGGTAAGAATTGACCGAAGGTGAATTTGTACATTTTAAGAGTCAAGACTCCGTAGATTCGCGATAAGATAGAGTGACCACGTTACCGACTAAAATAGGCGAAAAATGGTTTCACGTGCCTCAACTTTTCGTCCTTGTATGAGAATATTTTTCGCTGGGATAGGGCTCGTTCGAAAGAGGAAGGCTATATTTGGTAACATAAGCGTCAAAAGTAGGCCAAAAATTTTTTTTGACGATGCGCATGCCGTGGAATCCATGCATTTTTACGCCATTGGATGAGTTTTCTGGATGAAATCGAGAGTAGCCTCCAGCTACAAATTGAGCTGTATTTTGTCTTGATATTGTTGCGAAATAAAGCCAAAAACTTGAAGCACGTTTCTGGCATCAGAATTCATAATAATATCGATAATAATATAATAATATCAAATAAGAAATTTGAAATAAATAATGGTAAATTTTAGTACTAGCATCAGCGGTTAAACTATTATTATAAGTTAATTATTGAAATAAATAGAAATTTTTTAATTGAAATTAAATTTATATTATTTTTTTTTTAGTGAAATATAAAAATATAATATATTTAATTATAAAAATATAAATTTTTTAAAAATCTTGAGAATAGACTAGGATTAGATACCCTAATATAAAGATAAATTATAGATATTAAATATTAAATGTGACAAGTTTAATCAGAGCAAAAAATGTGACAAGTTTAGTCACACACTTAGGATCCGTCGGATCAAGACCAAAACGGATCTTAAGTCAGTGGCTGAAGGCTTTGGACGGAAATTATACAGCAGTTGCCGACCTGCTGACTCTACAAAAGTCACGTGACTACCCTTGGATCTTAATTGTAGCCGAATTTTTAGTGGGTACATTCAAGCAATTGTCAGAACTTGAGATTGAAGATGTTGGAGCATTTCATGACAGTTGAGGGAATTAAGGAAATAAAGAACAACAATCAGTAGTGAAAATTGATATACCCTGCTTCAGGTAGAAATGGCAGTTTCGAAGGTGAATTTTCACCTAAAATGAAACATTTCTTCTGATCTAGAATATTTCCCATCTATATATATTTTTTCATGCTAAACATACGAAAATGGTGCAATTTACTCATACAGTACTGAAATATTTAATAATTTATTGAATACAAACAAATTTAATAATGTAAAAAATATTTTGAATAATGATACAGGAATTTTTAGTGGCGCCTTACAGTCGCCAGTCGAGTGCTAAGGGCTAATTGTGCTTGAGTTTAGTTGTGCTCGAAAAACTTGAAATATTTCATGATGGTTGAGAGAATTAGAAAAATAAAGAACAACAATCGGTATTAAAAATTGACATCCCCTGCTTCATTTAGAAATTACAGCTCAGAAAGTGAATTTTTAATGATTATTTCCGATTTTAATTAAATTTGCCGTGAATCGATCAAATTATCTGGTCGCTAGAACTTGAACTTGAAAAACTCGAAAGATTTTATGAAAGTCGATTGAATCAGCGAATAAATAACAGCAATCGGCGGTAAGGATTAATGCTTCTCTCTCTCGATCGCGCGATTTCACCTTCAATGATAGACAGCAAGTATTAATTCCGAATGTAGTTAAACTTATTAGGATCGAATCGAAGTAATTCATCGTAGGAACTTGATACTTTCTAGGAGAAAGCATTTGATTGAATTTTGCACATAACGATCGGTGGTGAGAATTAATACTGCATGTTCGACCACGCGATTCCACCTTCTAAGGTGAATTCACAGATGTCAGTTCTTCATGTAGTAACTTACATTTATCACGATCAAGTGGGAATAAATTGTCGACGGGAGTCGAGATTAAAGAGCTTGAAGAGTTTCAAATTGTTTATGACAGTTAAAAATCAGTCGGTAGAGACGATTTATTGATTGATCCGCACGATTTTACTGACAGAAATGGAATTTGGGGACATTAGTTGCGAATGTAGTTGAGAGATAAATTGAAATAACTCGTCATCAGGACTAGAACTTGAAGAAGTAGAAATTTTTCGAATTTAACTTTTCTTAATCTAATTTTTTAAGTATTAACGAATTAGACAACAACAATCAGTGATAGACTGCGAGTATCGACGCAAAATTGTCTACTTCGATTGCAACAAACCGGAATAAAATAAAAATTGATTTCCTTTCTTAATAAGTTCAGCAGGTTGAACATAATGTGACAATTTTAAATTGTTCTAATTTATGTTCCTCATTTTTGTCGTGGATACATAAAGCCCACAGTCTAGTGATAAAAATTAATAGAAATAGAAATAGCTGGCAGCAGATTTAGAACTTGAAGAACCAGAAACAGAAATGAACCAAGTAAAATTGAATCGAGGAAAGAGTGAATGGTAAGAATTAGGTGCCGGTTAGGGTTAAGGACCCAACTACTGCGGGGGTACCAACTACTGTGCCTATATTAATTACACTTCTTTCTAAAGCATAATGAATATTAAAAAAGAGATATTAAATTTTTTCATTGAAATTAGTTCATATAGATGTCACATATCTCTTTTTCAATATTCATTACGCTTTAAAAATAAGTGTAACTAATATACGCACAGTAATTAACCCCCCACAGTAATAAGATCCCTTCCCCTAAGCAGCACCTAATTCTTACCATTCACTCTTTCCTCGATTAATGAACACTTTGATCGCCAAACTAAAAACCTCAAAAATTCCATAAAATCAAAGTAAGTTATTTAATGAAATAAAAATTGAAAAAAATTCAATGTATGATACTGATATTACAGATCCTAATCAAATTTGGTACAATGAATGTATCAACGTAAAAATTCATTTTAAAACCTGGACAAATAATTCCGTCACCCACGTATGGGTTACGTGGCGTTCAACGTGTTAATATAGGCACAGTAATTGGTAGCCCCACAGTATTGAGGTCCCTTAGCCTAGTGTGTCGAATATGAGATCTCGTTGTCGAGTATGAGAGACCATGCTGTTCGGTTGCATCCGCAAGACAATCGGCCGCGAGAGACCGCATAAACGCGAGCTTAGGGTTTGTTTCTCGGTTGCAAGTGATTACTTGGCGACTCGGCTGGTACTCCAGTGACCCGTGAATGTTTGTCGACCGTTCACCGACTGTTCACGAGGGAAAGGCGTGGCCCCCTCCGGACCCACATTCCCGTATTATTGCGATCCGAGTCAATGGAATTGGCGAATTCGCGAAATTCGTGGACTAGATTATCCGCCGTTCCCCATCGCGACCGACCGAAAACAATTTCAAGAGCCGTTTCTCAACGACTACTCCCTGTTCTAACGCTCTTTTACTTGTTCTTTTACTAGCATCATTATTCATTGCATGTACAGGACAAGTTAATAGAAATACCGTCCCAGTAACCGTGTTTTATCTGCTGTTGCAAAAACACCGGGGAGCTTCATGCAAAAGAACTTTTTACGTCTATCACACTGCAGACTGGAATTCGATCATCAATATGTATTTTCTTCGCTGATACGTTTGACAGGTTAAAAATCATGCAACGAGATTTTTATGTTCCTTTCACGATCTTACTGTTTTGCACTCCGGTTGTTCATGTTTGGCATAAATTTTCTTTACTGATTGCTTCGAGGGGTGGACAATTATGTGATACAAGCATTTTTGTACTTTTTATGGTGTCTATACTGTCTTATACTTCACCTATTCAGTTTTATTATACCATTTCTTTTATGAGGGGTTTAAGAGATGTTTATTTTCAATTTTGTACTTCATCTATTAATTTTATATTATACATTTCTTTTATGAGAGGTTTAGGAGTTTTTTCCTTCAATTTTTCACGTCATCTATTAACTTTATATTATATTTTCTTGATAGGTTCAATAAGTTGAAAGGGATGCAACAATATTTTCAAGCTTTTCTATTTCGGTATTCTATCTGTTCATTTTTGGCATAACTGCGCAAATTCCTCGGACCAATTACTATAATATTATAGAACCAGATGTGCAACTTCCCAATACTTTCTATTACGACCTATAGGTGCTACAGTCAACGCCCAGAAATTAATAACGATACCATTATCGACATCGAGTAATGAAAATGTTGTTTCTAACATGTATGATCGTTTACAATTAATTCAATGAAACGAAAGAAATTGAATATACTGTTCTCATATCTGTCAACTAGACTAAAAAATTGTATACATTTATTTTGCTGCTCTAGAACTCGATAAGGAAAACTGTACAAGAAAGTACAATGAGAGCCTCCATTTTTGGTGAACAATAAAACTTTCACTGAAATAATAAATCGTTGAGTGAATATAGTAATCAATTAGCGATGAATAGAAATGAATGCGTACATAAAGATCCGCAGTCCACTAGTACGAGTTCAACAAAAGAGTTCAAGATCACTAAATCATTAAAATATCGTTAAAGTGAAATCAAGGCAGCTTAGATTTTGGAAAACATTAGGCGACACACATAAACATTAGAAGCCACACTTGGCAGAGCGAGTCCACACAACATTCGAGACAAAGATGTCACTCGCCAGGGAAAGCAAAGTGGTTAGAACCCGAAGGGGGAGTGCCTCCGCCTATCAGCATCTCTCTCCTGCCATCTGATCTTGAAGGATGACTAGCATAATTGGCCGACATTATCAAAATTACCTGCGTGGCGCGCTGACCGTGAACGCAATTCCGATGATCGTGCTCGCGAACCGTTTCCCAGTGCGCATTAGCGAGCCTACCCTCGTCGGATCATCGCATTATTCTAAGAAAACGACGCATCGCAAACCACCGATTAGTAATTAGTTGATCGATTAAACCCGCTGATTTCCTCGAATTCTGTTTCAGATGACGTGCAGAGGGGTGCCGGTGCTTCTGGTGGCGGGCTTCCTGGCGATCTGTCTGCCGATGACGACGGTGTCATCGGCGCAGGCCAGAGAAAGACGTCACGTGGAGGGTTCTGGTCATCGTCCGGACAGGGTGTACGGTTCCGTGAGCCGCGGCTTCAAGTCGTCGACTAGAAGGGACAACGAGATAACGACGGAACCCGGAAGGAAAGTGTCGCACCACCTGATCGGAGGACACCTGCGAGCGGACTCGAGGCAGGAGAAAGACGACGACCAGGGTCTGTGGGACGATGGAATTCTGTTGTCCTCGGCGGGGAACGGCAAAGAGGCGAAGCCTGGCCGCAAGGACGACGACGACGACAAGAAGACGCTCTCGCAGCAAGTCAAGGAGGGGAAGTACGGTCTGATACAGAACGAGATCTACGGGAACCGGCCGAAGAGGCCGGGGATCATCAGCTACCTGGGGAACCCGGAGGTTCCCAAGGACAACGCGGAGAACCTGGGAGGTCTGGACGAGGACGAGATCTGGTTGGCCGAGAACCACGTGCTGGTGTTGAGGGGCGGGAAATTTCCCGGGCATGAGACCACGCCCAGCAGCGGGGAGGGGGAGACATGGCCACCAATCGACAACTATAAGGCGCCGAGGAGGCAGGTCAAGATCCCGCCAAGGCCGAAGGTCCCCCCGCCCTTTCCGGTCCAGCTGGCAGACGGTGGACCGATTCAGATCATCGGGCCCAACGGGACTAAAGATATCGGGAACGGGACAGACTTCAGGAAGGACCCGCTGTTCACCAAGGGATTCCTCTCGGAGGATGGTCCGCTGTTCGCTATCATCTCCAACGGGACCATCGTGATGCCCAACGCGAACAACACCTCGCCGGGAAACGATAAAGGAATGAAGCCTGAATCTCTGCCAGGCCTGCCACCGTTTTACCACGCGATTCCGCCTGGCGCTGTCTTCGTGCCTCCTCCCAGCAACCAGTCCGATTACGACGAAGAGGACCAGTCGATTTATTATCCTCCGCCGTACAGCTTCCAGTATCAGCAGGACAACACCACCGCTGTGCCTCCAGGACCTCTGGTGCCTGGCATTATACTTCCACCGCCGCCAGATTTCTTCTCCGCTCTCGACGACAAGAAGACCACCACGAAGAAGTACACCAGGCGTCCTACCACTCCTTTGCCAAGGCAGAGGCCAACGTATCTGCCTCCCAGGAAGCTCAGCACCAAGTACAAGAGCACCACTAGTCTGCCTGTCGCGAAGACCAGGACGTCTGTCACGGTGTCTACCAGCTCAAAAACTTACAGAACCACCAGCAAGAACGCAACTACATTGGCACCTAGCAGAGTCCGTACTTTACCCTTCGCGGAGGTCACGACGCCCACGCCGGATAAGCCCACGACTCTGGATAACCCTGAGCTCTATAGCATCGGTCCCATACTGGAGAACCAGGTGAGCCAAGAGCCTAGGAAAGAGGTCTGGTCTGGCGTGGTGACCAGAAAAACGCTCCCCCTGTTGTCTTATTATACCTCGACGCAGCCGACCTTGGAGAAGCCGATCGAAGTGACACCGGCCTCCATAAAGACCATAGTCACCACCGGCAACCCCGAGAGATCCTCCAATCAGGCGTCCTACTATTTCTACGAGGAATCTAACGAACCCACCGCCACCACTCCGGACCCAGCGGTTTACTTCAAGACCACCACAGAGACTCCTTTCTATGAAGACGCGGTGACCCAACCTCGCCCCGTGGAGAAGAAGAAGCAGTTCTACAGCGTGGAGACCGTCCCTTCGCAGGAAACTTCGAAGGACTACACCGTCAAGTACATCGACTCCGTGGTGAAGAACTCGGAGCCGATTCGCTACAGCGATCCTGTGACGAGAACGTCCTCCGCCAGGTCCCATAGTCAACGCATGCTACCCGATCGAGCGTCGTTGTATTACCAGGCGATATCCTCCAGACCTGCGCAGTCGTACTACACGACACAAAGGTCGCAGACGTATTACAGGCAAGACAAGCCGAAGCCGATCTATCAGTACAGCTTCGAGGCCGCGGACTACTCGAAACGCGGCAACCAGAGACAGTTCGAACAGCAACAGCAGACCGTGCCCTATAATGATTACAGAGACGTGAAGATATTCGACGGACCTAGGTACGATTACCCGCAGAACGAGCCTGCCAAGCAACTCATGCCACAGAGTCTCCCGTTCAAGAACCAGTCGCCGATCTATCCTTCAACCACAGCCAACTCTGTGATCAACACCACACCCAACCCTCATCTAACTTACTATACTCAACAAGATGAAAAGTTACTAGACGACGTCACTAAGGAGTATTTCACCATCTTCGGGAAGAAGATCCCCCACAAGGGTATACCCAGCACAACGCCGATCTACTCGAAGACAACGGAGAGACCTTACAACAGCTACATCGAGAACAACTACAACACTCCGGAACCGCCAGTGTTCAAGACACCGAACGTAAAAGTGCACTACGGGGACCAATCCCAGAGACCGTACTCTCTCAAGGACGACATCCTGGTCAACTATCGACAGCCTCTGCCACCCATCAACCCGGACAGCGAGTTCATCGCTGTGGCGAACCCGCAGCAGCCTAATTACAGGGTACCTAGCAGAGAGGGGCCACCGTTGGCTCCCATCAGGGCCTACCCTCAGCAGCAGTTGGTGAACCAAGGTAACGGTCCGTCGACCAACTATGTCCCCGTGGTGGAGTCCGCGGAGGAGATCGACGAGTCCTACCCTCAGCTGCCGATTTCTCTGGAGGACGACATCAAGGTGAACTACAGGGACCCCAGGCCCACCATAAACCCCGACGCAGAGTTCATCGACCCCGTTCCGGTGGCCGACAGCCAACCCGACAAGCCGAAGGCGTACTTCGCGTACCGATTGCCAGGCGACGGCGGTCACTTTTACTTCCTGACGCCGCAGGCCGTCGCGCAGAGGCCGGAAAGGAACGCCGGACACCTCTACGCGAAGTCGAGGAACGCGAGGCTGCTCAGACGTCGACGGCGACCCGGCAACGTCTGATCATTCTTTGCCATAGTCTAAGCCACGCCCCGCGAGCAACGGGAGCGGCTAAGCCACGCCTCGCGGGGAAACGGAAGCGGATAAACCACGCCCCACGGGGAAACGAGAGCGGCTAAGCCACGCCTAACCGAGGCAGTCGAGGACGAGCGAGCAAGATTGATCTTCCCGTGTTCCAGTGCTCCCTCCTCAAAGTCACTTGCCCCTGAGGGCCATCACGAGCGCTCCCGAGTGCCCATGTCGCCCGAGAGAGCTTGAACTGTTTTAGTTGTGTATCGCAGCGATTCGTGTCACGTTGCAAATGGCTGGCGAATACAGTGTTCTAATATTAAGTTCTCGTCGACAGCCCCTCCCCCGCCCCTCATGGAGTTCGGTATTTTTGCCCCCGTAAGGTCGCGAATTTGCTCGATCAAGCGTCTCTGCTGGTATCTCATAGGTGTAATAGTTGTGCAACTGTACGAACGTTTTAAGCAATGAGAATGTGGGTGAAGTGATTTTCTTTTATTACGAATGTCGCGCGACGTTGTAGAGGAATAGTTGTATCTCTATTGTGTAACGTAATTGGGAACGCGTAGGTCTTTTGAGACAGCGAAACTGTGATTGCCAAAAGAGTGTTAGTAGTCGTGCTCTCCTTTGCTTCCGAATGTCGCGCGACGTTATGGGGGGAATGCTAATATTTCTAAAGCAAGCAATAAGCAAAGGAGCATGAATATTCGTATCTTCCTTATGCGTCTGAACGTCGCGCGACGATAAGGGGGGAATGTAGATTTCTATCCCACGATTTTTGGAAAAGTGAGAAAGCAATAAGCAAAGGAGCATTAATATTCGTATCTTCCTTATGCGTCTGAACGTCGCGCGACGATAAGGGGGGAATGTAGATTTCTATCCCACGATTTTTGGAAAAGTGAGAAAGCAATAAGCAAAGGAGTATAAATATTCGTATCTTCCTTATGCGTCTGAACGTCGCGCGACGATAAGGGGGGAATGTAGATTTCTATCCCACGATTTTTGGAAAAGTGAGAAAGCAATAAGCAAAGGAGTATAAATATTCGTATCTTTCTTATGCGTCTGAACGTCGCGCGACGGTAAGGAGGGAACGTAGATTTCTGAGAATGGAAAAAATCGATGAGCAAGTGAGTATTGTGCGTGTCTGTCTTGCCATAGAGCAAAGATGAAATATTTAACTGTTTTCGAGTCGTGAGACGTTACGGAGGGAATGTTGTACTTTGAGCGCCTAGCGTGGAGAATGTAGAACTTTTTTTTCGAGATTGTTTTGTTGTACGGGATTGCTTACTGATAGTTTTGCAACCTGTCCAGATACTCTATTCGAGAGCAGAGCTTGTATTGAGCTTGACGAACGAGGAACACCGTGGACACGTGACCACGGGCCGTACCGTTAGGATATTTATTACACGTGTAAATATATATGTAACGACTAGGGTAGATGATTATCAACGCCTTACTTACGGTATAAATGCTTAATTTGTATGTTACCCTGACTTCTCCCCCCTGCCTCTCTCTCTCTCTCTCTCTCTCCCCTGCTCCCATTTTCATTGTATACCGATAGAGACGCGAGATACTCGATTCGCGTGCGACGATTAGGTGTGTTTGTGCGCGGTTATGAGCGATAGTCCGTCGCGTACTCGCGCATTGTCTGTGATTAATGATCGAGGTGAACATGTACGTGTATATAGTAAATGATTAACGATAAGCTAAGATCGTGGTTGCGTTTTTCGTACGCCCCTTGCTGGGCGGGTAGCATGATCGAATGAAAAATGTTCTTAACGCTTTACCTGCCGGATATTGTCTAATAGTCTTCTAATAATCGACAGCTAATCTTGTACATTTTTAACGACGTCTTGCTAACTGTTATAAGATCATTTGCGGAGAAGTTGCGTCGAGCAACGCGGTCTGATGAAAATTTGATTTGGGTATCGACAAAAACTATTATTGCTCTTTCTGACAAAAGCTTTTGCTTGAGTTTATTATTTAAAAGGACTATCATTGTTCTTTTCGACGTAGTACGGTAATCCAGAATTGTATTGATAAGCGTTCGGTTGTTCGATATTAATAAAAAATGATTGAATAGAAAAGCTTTGAGCTTTATGAAATCACGCACTTTGACATCCACCAACCTAATAATATCATTTCGAAATTGAATTGAATAGGGATTCAACCTAATTAGTTCATTCCTCACCACGATCTAATAGTTTCTTTGAGAATGATTACTTTTCATATACTATATAGCATAGTGATTGAAAACCTGATTAATAGACTTCTGGGAGGTAAAGTGTTAACTGTGGAACTTTCGTGGGAAAATTGATCCTTTCGCTGCGGAGAGCTTGAACGACGAACAGCGTGGGTGAATTAAAATTGAAATAAATTGGCTGGTCAAGGTCAGCAAGGAAGTATCATCGTCATGCGATTTGGCCACGCTGATGAGAAGCGATGAAATAAGTCCTCAAGGGTCGCATGATGCACAAGGAGCCTTTTTAATCAGTTTCTGTACTCCAGAAGTAAATTTTCTAATCTCTGATGTCGAAATTGATACTCTGATCAATTTATATTGCTTTCGAGGCAAATTCTTGGAATTCCCCTCAGCGAACGATGACTAACACTAATCGTTTTGCATAAGATTGTCAGACATTAGCACAAAATGGTCACGAAAGGGTCAAAATTGTATTCCCACAGATGTTACATCGAACTTCAAGTATTTTAGTGTAAATATACTAAAAAGTAGGAAACTGTACGGCCACATTGAACGTACGAGATTGTTATTTAATAAACGGTATTGTTACTATACGATTAAACCAGTTCCCTAGAAACTGCGTTCGTTTACATACTAATGTGACTTCCAATGTAATGGCAAACAATCCTCGAAAGGTCAATTATTTAAACTTGGAAATAAACTGTACTGTCAAAATATTCTCTCGCGAACCTTCACTTCGAATTTTGAGGCCAGTCAAACCTCAAAAATGCTTTCAAATTTACTATTGATTAAGATTAGCAACAGCGAGAATTTTAATTCGCGATAATTCATTGAACATTGGCGAGACAATTCATTTAACTGATAATTAAACTGTTTCGACAGCATCGAGTGTAACGCGGCGGCAATCAATTATCTTTCTGAATCGAAGGACACCTCCTTTTCCTGGAGACACGAGTTGTGTCGAGCGCTCAGCAGAAAATCAAGGTAAGCTTCGCGAGATTTCGTAAAAAAGATTGGGGAAGCGTTAATGCAACAACCTGTCGCAATTGGAGCCTTGTGATCGCGATTTCCGCCTGATAATTTACAAGATGGCGAAAAAACGTATCGCATACTTCTACTGCACCCCTGGCGAAAGATATTTGACCAAACAGCTGGAGCATCTATTTAATAGAATCATTAAACTTGTCATATACAAAAAAATGCATCGACCCTGAAGAAAGTCTGTCGGCAATTACATGTAATACGATTTTGATCGAATATGTTTCGCAAGGAATAGTACAGGAATAAACTGATTTACGGCCGTGCCGACCAGATACAAGTAAAACGATATGCATGGAATGCAGACTTACCGGTGTCGATCTCTTGCGCCTGCGTCGGATCGGGCAGAGGATCATCGTGTAGCCGCAAGTAAACCTCCACCGCGCATTTCGCTGCCTTGAAGTAGAACGGATGGGCCCGCAACACATCTTCTAACCTCAGGAGGCCGACGTAGGACCGCAGGGTCATTTTTCTCATGCAGTACGTGTGGAAGTCGAACTGATCCTCTATGATCTCCGAGAAGTGCTGAAAGCCAACAGAAGCCATAAGAGACTATTCACCCTGGAATAACACAACCACTGACCCACCCGAAGAAAAATGTAGAACAAAATAATATTTCTATTGCAAACAATACATAACATACAATTATGTATCACCCCTTATGCCCTCACGATTGCTACTAAATTGCCCATTTTGGTTTAACAACGATATTAAATATATAGATAGAGAAAGCATGTACGGCCCTAGAACGGTCCAAGGTCGTTTCAAGATGAAATAAATAAGATTGTGGTATGTTCTCCTTGATATGCTACAACTTTGGTTGCGTCACTCGTATTTTAGAGGGTATTTGAATAATCTATTTTTAATAATGTCTTTGTTAAACCAAAATCAGTAATTTGATAGTAATTTTAAAGGTATGAGCAGTGGTAAATAATTGTATGAAGTTTTTGTAGCAAGAGTAATCATTTTTTTCCCCCTAAGTCGTTCTAGGGTTAACCCTTTGCTCTATAACAGCGAGTCGGGCTGGTAACGAAAATTTGAAGTAAATTGTACAGCGAAGGATTAACGCGTTCAACTAATGGTTGCCCATCGATCAACTCACCCTATCAACCTCGTGGCACTTTTTCAGAGCCTCCCCATATTTCCCGAGGCGTTTATAAGCGATAGCCGCTTCCGTCTGTATCCACATGCACTGCATTTCGTTCAGATTCTCCATGGCTAGGACACCTTCCCTGGTGAACTTGCCACACGTCTCCTCTGCCTCTTTGATGAGATTCGCGCGTAACATGTACTTGGCACATTTCGAATTAATATAACGATCTGCGGTGTCTAAGCCCTGCGCTTCGTCTAACCATTTGTAAGCTTCTTGAACGTTGCCGGCATGCTGCGGAATCACAAACGTCTACGTTAATAAATGGTGCTTAACAGAGATTGTTTTAGGATTAATAGTTTTTGACACTAGGTTCACGGTCACACGTACGTCGGTGTTTATCACGAAAATGAGTAAGTTCAATTTAATGCAGTGGGCTGGTCAAGAGAATTTGGAAATATCAATGTGTTAATTGGAACTGATCAAAATCAATAAAGAATGAAATTTCTATTTAACTCCTGTTTTGAACAAATTTATACAGACAGTTAAACAGTTATGAATAACTATGTAAACAATAAATACTTTCTTCGGTTAAAAAGGTTCTTTCACACCATACAGTAATAAAAAAAAAAATATGAGTCTATTTTCAGCTTGTTACTAGAGATTCTCTGGATCTTTATGCAAATCTAGATTTTTGTCGATCTACTTATAAAAATTGGGAACAAAAAAACATTGTTCCCTTCGTTAGCCCTCTGCCTGTACTATAACATCGAGTCAGACTCGTGACGAAAACATCGAACAGAATCTATTAAAGATGTATATTATTAATATCCTTTAAATCGAACCAAAATTCTACTTTGTCAATGTCAATACAAAACCATTGGAGAACGAATAGACATACAATAAATACAAACAATTATATGTAAAAATCCGTAGTCTGTTGATAAAGACTGACCTTAAAAATGCGACCTTTGGTAACAAAAAGTTCTATAAGTGTAGGAGTATGTTGTATGGCAGCATTGATTTCGTTCAGTGCTTTCTCTGTTTGTCCGAGATGATCGTAATGTTGTGCTAAATAGTAGTATGTCCAGAGCAACGCCGAGGCCGGCTCTCGCGGATTATCTTTCTCTTGATCGCTGAAATGCTCGTGAGCCTTCAACGCTTCCTTGTATTGTAGTACCAAGGACTGTATAATATCGACTTTCTGCTGATCGGTGTACAAGGAACGTAGATTTACAAACAGAGGCGGCACGCCTTTATGAAGACCTACGGTATGAATACAATAAGTAAATGACCGTGGACATTGCGCCCGGTAAACGTTGACGCCTTATGTAAGTATCACGAGTATCAATACCTCTGCGTAAGTACCGATCGACTAATATTTTGAATTCATCCCCCGAAGCATAGGATAATTGTAAACGGCGTGGCGCCAGCGCTCGAGGAAACAGTGCTTCGTATATTTCGAGCATGCCTAACGTATCTTCCGGTGTAGTGTGTCTTTCAGCCTCTGCTAGCCTAGCATAATACGTCGTATTCTCGGGATTTATTTTTAAAAGTTCCTCGTAAATCTCAGCTGCCTCCGCGTATTGTTTCAACTGTAATCTTAATTTACCTGAGGACAGAAATATTATTTAGTACCATAAAAAGATATTTTGAACGATTCATGAACAAGGAATCGCAAGATCAGACTCACCGTATGTTTCCTTCACGGTAACTTTATCACAAATTTGATCACTGTATTTATCAAGATGTTTCAGTGCCTGTTCGCACTCTCCTGATTCTTGGATGACCATGTTTTGGTATAACAACAATTCACTGTGTTCGTAATCATAACAAATCTGCACATTTGATGAATATCCCTATTATACACTATCATAAATAACATGTATGTACCTTTGACTTATAGTCCTAATCTAGTTAGATTTCGAAAACGGCATGCTGTACAGTTGAATTAGTCTCTCTAAACGCGTGGAATGAACTATTTCATTTTGAAATACATACCATTGGGAAATTTCGAAAAGTGTCTAAAATCTTTAAAGCCATTTCGTAGTCCTTTAACAGGTGGTACGAGATAGCAAAACCAATCCATGACGCACGTTGCGTGGGACGTAACATAAGTAACTGATTTCTTGTGTCCTAAAATGAACGTTGACCATTGAATTTTAACAAGCATCGCTGGCGTTCAATATTTACCAGGATTGTTAGATATGTGAAATAAAATAAGAAGAAAACTCTGTGCTAGGTATTTACTCTATAGCCCTCCAGATCCCTCATTTGAATTTGAAGCAACGACAAATCCCTGAGGATCTGTATGTTATCCTTGTCCCATTTGAGTGCATTTCTGTAACACTTAATGGCCTCGTCATATTTCTTGTCTGAGCGCTGCAGCAGCCCGTAAACGTGCCAACAAACGTGCGACTGTAAGTCGTTCCTAAGACCGCGTCGTACATGATCGTATGCTTCTTCCTTGCGACCTAAGCAGTTCAGAGTGAGACCTTTCATTGCCAAGGTCTCTCCATGTTCGTTAAATTTGGGGTTCGACAGGATTTGCTTAGCAAACTTTAACCCATTCTTATACTGTTTGTGTTCGTAACACCTCTGCAAGAAACACAATTACGTTTCTGAGGAGCATGAAATAGTTTTTGTGGATTAAGTGCTGTGTGGCCGTGCGAACTGGCACGGTCGAGCGTCGGGTCCGACGTGTGTCGTTTCGCAATTGAATTCGCGACGACCGCGGTTATCGTGGAATTCACGGTTGCCAGTGAGTTTTTCCCAGTTTTTCCCGAAGAGTGCTTCATCATTAGAGCATGATGAATACTCCTATTAGCCGGAGAGTGGGGTCCAAAACAGAGTATTTTGATTGCACGTTACTCACCAGAATTCGCTTAAACAAGGCATTTTCTTTGGGTGGCAAGGGATTGCTGGAGGGCATTTTTGTATAAATACAAAAATAGAGGGCCTTTTCCACCCGGTAAACTTAATTTTCACCACAAAACCTCGTGGCCACAAACGAAGAACTCAATCCTCGATCACGTGATCATCTGCGACAATGCTGTTCCGCCGGAAGTTCTAAATCCACGGTGCCCGCAAACTTTGATATACGTCCTCGGCGTTTCGCGAATTTATTCAGCACGGTGAATAGATTACTCGCGATCGCAACAGTTTATATTGCGCTCTCCACGACGCGTTCGAAGATATTACTTTTTTCGGATATGCACGAAGCACGCATTTATAAGGAATGATAGTCAACGAAACAGAAGGGCGGTTTCTATGAAACGGCGAGTGGGCTGCGTGAAATAGTAGTTCGAGAAATTGATAATTATGGAAACACTGATATTAAAATTGTCCTACGAATCCGTTTTTTATGAATATTACAAAGCGATATTCAACGTTTAGATTACGTGTTTGGGGTTTGAAATATCATAAACTAGAGGAATAATGAGAGTGCTCGTGGACAGGGTTTTATCACAGTATACGTAGGATTATTGTGATTTTATTAGGTCCGTGGATTTTATTGTGCTGAGTTGGGTATATCTTGTTTATAACAGAGAGGATAGAAGAGTGCTCACGTCTGGGATTTCGGCGTTCCCACTTTAGCATGGAACAGAACCGGGCAGCTTTTAGCATGTAACACAGCCTGGGCAGCTTTTAGCAGAGAACAGAACGCACATTATTTTTTTAACCAGGATTTTTTACGTATAGCTTAATTGTTTTATATGAAATATAAAAGTAACATATAAATCTTATATACAAAATCTACAATTAATATAAATTAAGTATAATATTAATTGTAATATGATACGTATTTTATTTTTTCCAATTTTGTAGTTGCAAACTCTAGTTGTAAAAAATGGAAAACCCGGAAAAATTCGGACAAATACAGATTTCATATCGAAGTTTAAAAGCGACCATCCTGAACATTAATTTTATAATAAGCTATTGTCATCAACACTATCTTAAATTTTTTCATATATTTAGCTACAGTTATTATGAATTAAAAAAATTTTCTTTCGTGAATAAATATTTTTTCCACCTCCGCACCATAGGATTTTTACTAGATGACTTTAGAAACATATTTGAACTATTTAAAAATAATTTTACACGAAAACATTCTAGCTTACTCTTTATTTCGTCGTTCTATTAATTTTTTATGGGCTGCATTGCACTCTTTTACAAATAAATACCATCCATAATACCAAGAAGAACAGTTTTTTGCGACGATCATAGTGTTTAGCTGGGCCTTTTTACCAGTTTTTACCTTTTAGCTGAGTTGCTAAAAGCTGCCCAGGTTGTGTTACACGCTAAGCTGTCGAGATTCTGTTCCCTGTTAAAAGCTGCCCTGGTTGTGTTACATGCTAAACGCTGCCCGGTTCTGTTCCATGCTGAGCAGATGTCAGCACTATATCGGGAACGCCGAAAACCTGGGCGTGAGCACTCTTCTATCCTCTCTGTTTATAGTCAAACTAATCATGCCAATGGCCGCTTGGTGTAGCACTATACCGGGGGCACCTAAACTTCTGCGTGAGTCTACTGATCTATATGATTATATAGATCAATGACGTGAGTTGAACCGGCTATAGTTGGTGCCAAATAAGAAGGAACCTATTTCGCGCATGTCCGTTGTGGAGTAGCCTTGTTGCAAAGTCTCAGCTCCCCCACTCAATCATCAACAACGTCATGAATATTCATATACCGGGAGACAAGTAATTTGTAATTTGTATCGTCTTATCCTCTCAAACCATATCTCTGTGAACGCTACGAACACATGGTATTATCAACAACTAGCGTTTCGACGCAGAAGAGATGCGCGGTCATAGGAGCGTGAGTAGGGGATTAGCCAATGAACGAATCCCGTTGTTGTCATATGCGCATAAAAGACTTAAATTCGTCCTTTGCCAGGTTCCTTCTTATTTGGCACCAACTATCAGAGTCACGAGATCAAGACTTGTTCCCCCACTCTAATTTCCCCTTCTACCCCGCTATTCCCCACGCTTCCATCACACGTCACGTGACACGTTTCGTCTCTGTTATGCATACTCCAATACTGACAGAGAGAGGGTAACTTTTTCCCCTCAATTCGTACACCCTCCCCTCTTCCGGCGACATTGCCAACTATAGGTAACAATCTGCGTAACCACATGGATCTCCGGTTTACGAGTTTAATAATCAATGCGATTATTATTTAAAAATGTGTAACATAACAGTGTAAATAATTCATAAAGTGCACTCGTTAAATAATTGAGAATATCTGCTTCAATGTTACAAGGATAAGATTCTTATTCATTTTTATACGTTCGTAAGAGGTTATATGTAAACAAACCGTGATGCATTTAATAGATCGTTTTATGTATACAATTTATTTCAGGTGTCATCTGTAAATGCTGTAAATTATTTACATTTGAATTGAATAAGTTTTGTACCAGCATGTCGACAATGTGCAAGAGATTGTGTTCTTCCATTTTACACGAACACTTTGGACCGATTGTTCAAACTGTAGGTGATGATTTAATGAAACATGGTACGAAACCAATAAATTTAATTCGTTACACAACCCATCTACCTTTAACGAAGGTAAAAATATACAAATCATAACCTATTTTACGGAAAATTAACCACAGTAATAATAGATGCACATCTTATTCCTATTGTTGCTTACATTACATATAAACATGGAAAAAACAGCTATCTATTATTATGAGATTATTTTAGGTGTCTTCTTGCGAAATATATAAACTTTGAAATAACTATTAATAAAACTCTTGTTCAATAAACACTCTTTCCAGATAAAGGAAGCGTTATGTGTGTTAATTAAACACGATATAGTAATACCTCGACAAAATGAAAGAGGAATGGAGTATACCTTAAATTATGAAAGGATCATAATGATCCTTAGGTACTCAAGGTAACAATGTCTCCATGCTTATATTAAAACTATCTTGCAAAATAATGTTTTTACACATTGGCTATTTTACTGTCAATAGGTATATGTTTTTTGTGAAAACAGTGTGTGAAGATATAGCAGAAATGATGTTAGAAGAAGTATTAAAAGCTGGCTATATTACTGCTTCTGATGTCATTGTGAAAATGTATAAAAGGATCGAACAATCACCTTGTATGTAAGCTTGACTTTCTAATGAAAATACCACTATAAATAAACATAGAAAGCTTCTTTATCAAGTATACTCATGTAACAATTAACTTTCAGCCGACTTACGACCATCAATTCCAGAACTGAAAGACAAATTCGAACTGCTAGTAAAAAATCAGTTTCTCTTACACAGTTTATACTCAGAACTACCTGAAGAAGCAGCCGTCGAGAAACCAGATTTCAGTTTACCAGATCTTAAGTTTCCTGCAATTAATAAAAAAATTAAGGGAGAGAAAGCGGATGCTGGGGACAATAAAATTTATTGGAAAGTGAATTTCGATCGTTTCACCCAGGACCTTAGGTAAGACTAACAAGAATTCCAATAAATATAAGACATGTAAGGAACTTGCAATATAATCTATAGGGATCAAATTATTATATCAGCTATGCGCAACAGACTGGATGAGAATGCAGCAGAATTGATGAGGCAACTGCTTTTCCTTATGTACTTGCGGACAGCTTCGTGGGCAGACACGTCCAACCCGATACCTCTTACTGAGATTAAAGATGCGGTCAGAAAAATTAATTACCCGGTACTCTCTCAGCACCTTGACCAGTACTTGCGTCTCATTGGTAAGGACTACAAGTGTAAACAGTAGGGATGTGCGACAACCTGAAAATGTCGAATCGATAATTTTATTCGGGATCGGAACTGGTTCTCGAATATATCTGGACTATTCCCGAGAACTAAGTAACCGCCGTTTTCGGGTTCTCGCACACCTCCAGTGAACAATTTGAAATTACAAAATTAGCTTTGATTCCTAAAGTCTCTTTCTTTTTTACTGTACACGATCAGTGATTCTCTACAGTATCGAAGTTGTTCACTTTCGGTGCAAATATTGTACTCAGGCTCAGTACAGAATGTTAAATTGTACTATGATAAGTATTTTATTTTAGAGAAAGACACTAGTCAATTTCTGAAACGAGTTGGTGATTCCGGAGGAGGCCAATACAGCGTTAACATGAAGGAAGCTTTCCATCAGTTAGCATGGGCCACGTTAGAGAATATTGTGATGGAGAGATTCGGTTCAAAGGCAGCTAGAATTTTTAGGTATGTTACATTTAATACCAGGCTGTAGTTGTTTATGCAGATTCTCATTTTCATAAATTAATTTAATGCATGTACCATAAGTGTACAAAGATCAGCGGTGTATTTACTATATTTGTTATTATGAAATTTTCATTAATTAGACTCATTATAATATAATAAAGTTAAAATTGCAAAATCGAGTGAATAATAGAAACTGAAATTTCTAGATACATTATGGATCTTGTTATAGATACATTGAATATTTCATGTACCACAGGTTAGTCCGTGACAGGAAATACATCGAGCAAGAACAAATCCAGCAACTAGCCATGATTCCAGCGAAAGAGGCTAAACATTTAACATATACATTGCTACAAGAGAACTACCTGCAGATGCAGGAAATTAAAAAAGCCGGTGTATCGACTGCACCAATGAAAACGTTCTTCTTGTTCCACATTGATTTGAATCTAGTCGTTCGTATGGTGGTGGAACATTGTTACCACGCACTGTACAATACTATGCACAGACGGGAGTACGAGGTAACCAGTAATAAACGAATGATAGATAAACAGTTACGGATGCAGACCTTAACAAGCAATCTAAAAGAGCATGGCGCCACTGAGGAACAACTGGCGGAGGTACTTATTCCGTTTCAATTATACTGTGATTACGGGGTTGCATACATAATTATGCTACACTAGTTCCGTTGTGATTGTATGCTGATTAGTATACACGCAGGAACAATAAAAGCAGAATTAAGTTTGTGAACTTTCATTTTATATATAATTATATTTTATTCAGTATTCACTTTCGCATAAACATTTAAAAAATTGATCTTTTCACCTATCTAGATACATGTAACCACATAAATTGTGGATGTTCACGAGAGAAATAAAATGAACTTCTGTTTAACTTCCATTTTTATAAATGATACCACGGAAATTTAATTGTAATTGTTCACTGTACAATGATATACTATTTTGGAATTTTTCTAGATTGCCGAATTAATGACACCGTCGGAGAAGCAACAATTGGAGAAGGTTCAAAGCACGATAAAGAAACTGGGCGTGACCGAGTTGCAAATCGACGACACGCTCTTTCTACTGACAATGTATTTGCGTTATCACTGAATAAATGGGCACGATAGTCTATGGGAGGGAATTTTTACGAAAGAATGGAGGCGTGAGGTTTCATTCATTTATATAGTTATTTATTTATGTATAATAATGGTTACGCTTGTAAAATACAAACAACAAAGAATACCTAACTCTCAAATTATTATAATAAATATAATCATATATCTATGTTTATAATAGTGCTGCTCTTCTATGTGATACAGTGCATTTGATGTCGCTATCTATCAGGGAAAATGATCTTGGGAGTGCACGCGCACACCGCCGAAGAAGACGTTCGCGTTTGTCGATGGTATCCGTATTAATTACTACAATCATATATTTTGATGTATGCGGTATGAACAATGGGGAGGGCGTGTTAGTCGTGGATTAGAAAGAAACAATCGTTAGAGTTATGAATCACAGCCAGCTTAAGGTGCCTTATGGATCAGTGAAATAAGTCGAACACTGCGAAAATGCTATCGGGGGAAGGGATTCACCTAGAGAACGTATAATTCCCACAGAATGATCGGTTAATATCATAATGTCCGCGGTGTGCCGCCTGTGCCAATGTTACGCGATTTACTACCAAGTATGATTTTCCCTTTGTTCCTATTATATGCTTGTTTTACGCTCGTCTTAGCACTACCGGAAACAGACTCCCGTTCGAGCATGCTCGTCGATCGTGGAAATTGAAAAGCGAATAACCGTGGTACAGTTACAGTCTCACCGATCTTAAATATACAACATTTTGATTGTACGCTATCGACACCGATTAATTAACACACGCGCTGGCTGACGGTAGTGATGAGACGATCGCGAGAATGTAATCGCGTTCAAACATGCATTTTGACTGATTTCTATACTTTCTCTCTCTCTCTCTCTCTCTCTCTCTCTCTCTCTCGATCGGAATCGTTCACACACGCGCATACACACACATACGCTAGATATCTCTTTCTCGATTATCCTTTTGTTCTTCCCTCATGTTCACCGTTTAATGGATAAACTATGTACACGGCACGTACATACAAGTTTCTTCTAGAAATAACGTTGTATACCTAAAACTAAGATTGAATTTCGGTAAAGCGTTACTTTTATTATACTTTTTTTTTTGTTCATACCATTAACAACAACGTACATGTAAATGAAGTGAATTCTTGGAATATTGAGATTGGATGTTAGTGTTCACCATTCTTTTTTTTTTTTGCTTGTTACGTTAGATATACTATTAATATTAGTTTATGTAGTCGTTTTACAATTTACTATTCGTACAGTTCGCATTCGCGCTGGTTTTGCGTTTCTCAAGAGCCGATATCGAATATGCACAGGCGAGAAGTGCGTCGAGATGATCGCCGAAAACGATTTGTCTCTACGAGAACGAAAGAATGAAAAAAATGGGGGAAACGAATCGAAAAGAACGAAGGGATTGGAGAAAGAATACAGAGGAGAACAAAAGAGGGACAGAGGGTAACTCGCGCTAGAATTTCGCGGAAAGGGAAATCGATCTTCGAACGATCTTCGGGAGATCGCCGGATCGCGATCCGTGGAATGCAGAACTGAGATTATATTCTAAAGCAAACACCGCGGTGAGCAAATTTCGAGAGAATTGCACGAGGAAGACACAGGCCGAGTCTACGCACGCGATTCCGAATTTTTTCCCGTCGAATTGGTGGTCACGGAGATATGGCACAATTGCAAACAATGCGGTTTTCGGTCGAGGAAATCGAGAGTCCAAGAAAGGATCAGTTTAATAAGACCCTACACGATAAGTAGTAGTTAAAGTAAAGTTTCTTTCATTTTTCTTTCGTTATTTGGGGGATCGTTTTAGAAACGTTTTTTAAATTACTTTGCCTACTAAAAGGACAAAATAACATTCTTGATGATTGAAGTGCTTGTAAAAGAAGCTTAGAGGGGCTCTTTTAAATAACACATCAGAGCATTTTGCCCAAAATGTCCTCTAACAACAATAACAGAAATGATTATTCAAAGATTGATAAAAAAACTAAACATTCTACGTTTATATTTTTATTGCTTCTTTAAACTGTGCTACTTAAGATGACTTTGTATTTTTCGAACGAAATTGTTACATTTTTAATGTTTCTTTACTTAACGATTATTAAGACCCCAATAGTTAAAGTGAATAGGTACAGTGAATTCATTTTCTTTCATGAACGAATCTAATTGTTTTTCACTGCCTCAGGTTGACCGATAATGAGACGTATACTTGGATCCTTTTTGGACTCTATACTAATTGATAGATCGTTACAGTTTCGCTGGCGGACCGAATACGACTGGATCACGAATCGAACAGGTTACGAAGAGGATGGAAAAAGTTGCTGATGGAATATTCGAGAGGATGCAGTATAGTTTCCGGTGTAGGTATGCGTTTCTGGTTTCCGAGGAGGCGGTTTCGAACACAATGTGACAGAAAGTGTCCGATTGCGTGAACGACACGAAATGACGCGAAAATTTGAGTATTCGAGCGCGCAAACGATCAACGAACTTCGTCGTCATCGTCGTCGTCGACGTCGTCTGAACTGGCACGTACAACCTCTATTGCTATCAATAATAAGGATTAAATAAAGAAATGAGAAGTCGAAGGAACAGAAAGAAAAGAGAGAAAAATAATCGTAAGAATAGCGAATAATAATAGTTACTAAAAAATAAAACGGATGACAGTTAATAATAAAAGTTTAAAGGATAATCGATAGACGATAATAATGACCATGAAAAATAAGAAATTATGCAAATCGCAATTTGTAACATCGTTTAAACCTACGGTGTCCTCGTCTCTCGGGAGGGGGATATAATTACATCGTATTAATGTCGCTACGCGGATACATCACAATATAGTTACACTGTACATTTAATTAGTATCGACACGTGTTTCATTTCTTTCTTTTTTCTCTCCTTGCATCGGGCCGTTCTGATCGACGAGCTTCACCGCCGACACAATTGTACAAATCCATGTATATACATAAAATAAATTATTATATCAACATTAAGCTATTATCGTGTCCGCCGCTAGTCGTGGTTTGAACCGAACCGGCCCGAAGACACACGCGGGCGCAGATGCATCGAGGATACTGGCTCTCTTTATAAAATTATATTAGGTACCTTGTATAGAATTGCACTGATTACAATATATATAAATAACAAAAAACGAAACGGTGAAAAAAGGAGAGACGCAAAAGTTATATCGTGTTCTCTATTCACGTCGAGCCAACTTCCGCCGCGACCCGGAACCGGATGGCCTTGCTCACTCTCACGCATTCTCTCTCTCTCTCTCTCTCTCTCTCTCTCTCTCTCTCTCTCTCTGTTTCTCTTTTTCTCTCTTGATTTGCACCCGGAGCCGCCACCGGCCCGCGAAAACGCTATTTGGCACATAAATATTATCACATCGAGCTCCCAATCTTTGCCGTTCGATTACACACACGCTCCCTCGATATCGCGAGACACTATGCGCGTCGTCACCGCGGTATAGTAATCGCGGTGCTCGCCCCTTGTTTCCCCTAGCACCGAGCTCACATGGCGACCATGTTCACCGAATAAGTCTCCCCCAGACTCGACGAAACGGGATGAAAACGCAACAGTTGCCCGGACGTCCGACAAAAAACAAAACAAAACGGCAACGTCTCGTTCGAATTTCGATCGTGCCCGTTCAATAAATAACGCTGATCCCCGAAAATTTCCAAGAGAAGATTCTCCCCTCTAAGCAACATTGTACTAAAAATCGACGTCGCGCGTGCCCCTATTCCCGCTCCCCTAAACCTATTCAAACGGTTAATCGATTAACCGACCTTCAATGGCTTCTCGTTGTCCTCTGGTTCTCTTTTCTTGATTCGCTCAATCATGCGAGCTCCATTGGTCGCCGGGAAACCTTCATCAGCGACCATCGAATGATTTTCAGCGACCAATCGATCCCGCCTCGACCCGCTCGTTACGATTAGGGTGAATAAATTAACGACGAAAATACTATAAGTACTATCGAGTGATTTTTCGATTCCTCTCGCTTTCTGGCCCCTCCCCCGCCCGCCATTTTGGTGCGAATACAGTGATAGCGTGACAATACGGAAAAAATACGGTCCGGAGCAGGTGTGGACGAGAGTTTTTCTCTCCCGAAGCGCCCTGGATCGCCCCAAGGGGCAATGGATCGATCGTGGAGGGGGACGTGGCAGAAGCACTCCCCGCCTACTACGCTCGGAGTGGGCGTGGTCTCGCCGGTCACAACGGCTCCAGGCCAGCACAGCGCCCCCTGGGGCCATCCGCGGTCACCCCCGCTCCAGACGTTGCCCTTGTTCATCATGGGAAACGCGCGGAAACGCCAACGATCAGCTTCTCTTTTCTCGCACACGCGCGCGCGCGCGCAGACACACACGCACACACACACACGCACTAGAAGGAATAGGAACAAGACGTTTTTTTTTGGCCGCGCACCGTACCCCGCACATACATGTACATACAGTAACGAATACATATACATACGTGTCACGATCTCACGATCATCGGTGTGCTTTCAGGCGGCTTCGAGACGCGATCAAGTCGAGTCCGGCGCGCTCACACGTGACACACATGGCAGTCTTACGAGAAATCAGGTATGTGTACATGTATATATATATATACGTGTGTGTGTGTATATATATATTTTTGTATTCATTTATTTATTCATTCATTTATTTATATTATAATCCTAGGCTCGCGCTCGGTTCAACACCCCGCGAGAAGCGTACGCGCGATACGTGTAGCCGACCACCGGACACACCGGGTTCGTATCTAGAAAAAAAAAGTACCTATCAGACCATGTCGTTCGCGGATTCCGCCGCGTTCACTCGCGGCGATTTTGATTACACAGAAGAACAGAAGCACCGCGTGTCGCCTGTTGGACCAACACTTTGCGACGACCCTCCCCCTTCACGGCGGGTAGCTAGCACGGGAGGTCGCGTCGGGATCACTGTGTACCTTCGGAGTCTCTTGACCATCTGACCGATCATTGTCCCAAGAGATGGCGGCCCGAGGATATTCTCTCGACGATCCCCGGAGAGCGGGTCGTGCCGGTTAGGCGACACCGGGTCCAGGAAGCAGTGCTCCGGGTCGTACGATGGCACAGAAATAAATCGTTATATCACAACCTCTCGCGAGCGAGGCTTCGTAAACGGTCGGTCACTCTTCGAGAACGTTCCTCCCGGCGACTGGATATTGCGGGTACGCTCGGGTACCTCGTCGATTCTCTGAATTCGGAGGACCCGGCTGTTACCAGAACAACTCGTGGCCGAGTCTCGAGGCGGATGATGAGGACGATGATGCTCCGGGCGGCCATGCTGGCTGACCCGGAGCCGCGGTTCAATCCTCGTCGTGGTGCCGCGGACTGGCGTCGTACCCGCCGATCGACCCGGAGTTCTCCGGCGAGAAGTTCATCATGTCCGATGGCGACAGGCTGTCCTGCGGGTAGTAGAACGACGGATGATCCGAGCTCGGACCCGCTGCCCCTCCGTTCAACATCGTCGCCGGCGGAGAGACCGAGGGTCGGCCCGATGGACCCGCTCCCGTACCCGGATGGTGCTGCGAGCTCATGTCCGAGCCCACCGGCGAAAGGAAACCCATCTCCGGGCCGCTGTCCCGACACCAGAGCTGCCTCATTTCCTGCCGTCTCTGCCGCATCAGCGACTTGTACTCGGAGATCCGCATCTTCTTCCCGTCCACGATGCAGGTGCGTTTCGGCCGTGGCCGGTACCTGTAGTCCGGGTGCTTCTCCATGTGCAACTTTGATAGTCGCGATTGCTCCTCGTAGTATGGCTGTTTCTCGGAATTCGACATCGCTTTCCACCGGGCACCTGTAATACGAATAGAGGATTGAGTGACAGTGTGGGAAGCGGTGGGAGCTTAATTGTTGATGCTGCCGATTCCGCGATGGTCACGTCGGCGTTGCACGGCCCGCCAGGAACCCGCTTTTCGTCGCCGAAAGTCAAGTTTTTCAAGCTTCACCCGCAATCACAGACACCCTTACGCATTTGCAACAACGAACATTCGAGTTTCAATACTGTGGGTAAAAGTAGACCCGGGCAACGCTGTCGAAGAATTGAACGGAGACCAAAAAAGTTATGACAGATTTTGGAAACGAACAACATAAGTTGCACCAATTACCAACACAGGCATACCACGCGAATATAGGCTCCCTCGAAACGGGTGGTACAGGTCGCGAAAGGGGTTGAATTTACAGAGAGAAATGAGGGGAAAGTTTGGAACAAAATTTGTTCAATACTTTCTCTATCTGTGTAAGAAAATTCAACTACTTTATTCGCGTAAGATACTATTTTAAATTCAAATTATTTTCCCTTCAAAAATCGTAACCTTGTGCTACCCTTAAGTGGTAAAGTGTTTACTCGGAAGGATCATATTAGGACCATTCTAAAATTTTTTATAAATTTTCTCAGATATCTTGGACTACATAATTTACTTAGAAGTTAAAGAAACTTGATATGTCTACAAGTCAGAGGTTAACAATGACGATTGCTTTTTAATTATAGGACATTAACACTAGAACTACCGAACCAGTCAAAATGACTGGTGGATGATTTCTCCTTTCACGATTACTGAAACTATGAAAACGTTTTCACGAGAAATTGTTTAACATATCTCTTCTTTGGAGTACATGTTACCATAAAAATCGTATGAAACCTGAGCAAATTCAATCTTGCTGTTATTATAAAGGGATAAGTCTAAGTCGCGTTTAGGGCTCGGTAGTTCTAGTGTTACGAACGGAAATGACTCTCGAATGACAGAACGTAACATGGCGAATGCTCACCGAGTATTTTGGATATGTTCGAGTTATGCATATCCGGGCAAGCCTTCAATATTTTCCTCCGCTCGTCCTTGGCCCACACCATGAACGCGTTCATAGGCCGCTTGATATGTGGCTTGTTCTCGCTCTCCCTTTTCTGCTGTCTCACCATTTTCGCTAAACACAGAGAGAAGAGGAAGAAACGTTAGCCCATATATCGTAGACAGTTCCCCGTGAGAAGGCCGGCGCTCGGGGAACAAAAGCGGTAACGTCAGCCCGACGGAGACGCGACGGATCGTCACCAGACATGCTTACCTTTTTCCGTTATGTCTTCCGGTACCTTGTAACCCGGCTCCCGCCACACTGTAATTTCAGAATATCGTGGTTCGTTAGAAATTACGCTGCGACTGACGAACACGTTCGTGTCGGAACTGGAGTGTATGCTTGTAGGGTGCGCCAAAATAACGAAGTTCAAGTCAATTCAACCCTTGCGACATGTCCTTCATGTTTTAATCTATGCTCCACTAGAACCGCATTTGCTTTAGTCAATCGTGTGTCGATTTATAAAATTTTTATTTTGTATAGAGATCCGCTGTCCAATAATATGTCTTAGGGAGGTTTTGAAGACCGGGAATGTATGCTTAAATGTTATCAAAATTTTTAGTAACAATAAAGCAATCTTTTGGAATAGGAAAAATATCTCTATGTCGAAATGGCTGCTTT
The DNA here is from genome assembly GCF_050948215.1 of Halictus rubicundus. Taxonomy (NCBI): domain Eukaryota; kingdom Metazoa; phylum Arthropoda; class Insecta; order Hymenoptera; family Halictidae; genus Halictus; species Halictus rubicundus. Next base: position 5,966,233 of record NC_135155.1, read on the forward strand.
GAAAATCGCTAAACAAGTTTTTTGTATTTCAGCCTGCCCAATCCTGTGAGTGCTCACGACGTCAAACCGTCGAAAATTCGGAGAACAAAGAAGTTCTAATATTAGGGGTACCCATAAGTAATCAATTATTTGCAAAGAATTTGTTTTGCCTTTAGTTCTGTACCGATCTCGGTAAAGCAGCCTGTGTTCAAAATATTCTAAAAAGTATAATTTTTTTTGCAACCCTGTAATAAAATGGCGGCGTCCGTACCTTCCGAGGATCATATTCGACATTGCATACTTTTTCATTTTCATGCGGGATTTAATGCAGCGGTGACAACAAAGAAAATTTGAGATGTTTATGGAGATGTATTGAAGGTCAACAAGTGTCAACGTTGGTTCAGAAGGTTTGCTGCTGGCGATTATGATCTCTCTGACAGGCCTCGAAGTGGACGACCGGTTGAATTTGATAATGACACCCTAAAATCTCTAGTGGAAGCTGATCCAAAATTAAGTACGCAAGAATTATCGAGAAGCCTTGGGTCCACATGGTCAACTATACAAAGGCACCTACACGAAATGGGAGAGGCATATAGGCAAGGAATATGGGTACCGCATCAATTTGCACTTCATTGCTATCCAGATTTCGTCGAGATCCGTTTCTTAGCAGAATCGTTACCGGAGATGAAAAATGGATTCTTTATGATAACATAACGCGTTTCAAGCAATGGCTTTCTGCAAATCAAACCGCAATATCAACCCCTAAACCTAGCTCATCACTTAGAAAGGTGTTACTCTGCATTTGGTGGGACTGTCGTGGCATAATTCACTTTGAGTTGTTGAAACCTAGAGAAACAGTTATTGCTGAGTTGTATTTTCAGCAATTACAACGGCTGTATTCAGAACTATTGAAAAAGAGGGCATCTTTAGTCCACAGAAAAGGTACTGCAAATTGCATGAGAAACTCACTCAGGAAACAATCAAAGAATTGCAATGGGAAGTTTTACCGCACCCCCTGTACTCATCGGATATTGCTCCCTCTGACTATCACCTTTTCAGATCCCTGGATCATTATTTAAGAAATAAAACATTCACTTCTATAGAAGATGTAAGGAGCCACCTTGAGTCATATTTTGCTTGACGAACCCTGGATTTCTGTAAGAGGGGGATTGAAAATTTGCAGGAAAGATGACAAACTGTCCTTGATAATGATGGAGATTATATAATAAATTAAGAAATAAAAACTTGAATTTACTACAAAGTTTGTTTTAGATTTCAAAATAATTGATTACTTATGGGTACCCCTAATAAAATTGGTGAGTTAAATCGTGGATGGGAGGGGATGGCAAAATTAGATTAAAGACGTATGACTTTGTGATTTCAGCGCACCCTGTAACGGACACGGACAGCTCTAAGTAGCGAGAGAGCTCTATCCGAAACGCCTGCGGACGGTAATGGGGTGAGGAAGAAAGGGGGCCTGAAGAAATTATCGGGGAACGATCGGAACGCGGCGCGTATTAAATGGAAGATCGCTCGTTAAGAATTTATATAGAGAACTGGTTACGGCGGACGGGTGAAGAAACGCGGCTCGTTCGGGTTTACAGTTAACTCGAAGGCGACTCGAACGGCCAAGCCACCGATCAGGGACAATAAGAGAAGAGAAAGAGAGAGAGAGAGAGAGAGAGAGAGAGAGAGAGAGAGAGAGAGAGAGAGAGAGAGAGAGAGAGAGAGAGAGAAAGATGGTAACAACAGGAGAAAATAATGTATATACTGTGAGATGTCGAGAGATAGTCCTGTCCTAGCTCGTCCTGCGGAACCTCCTCCCGGGAACCAGAATGCTTGATCGGTCGTTGAGTTTGAGGTGACGGCGGCATCGCACCTGCGCTCGGTGGCAGACCATAAATCCCGTGCATCGCGAAATGCTTCTCGACAGCGGCGACCGCCGCTGCAGCCACGGATCCACCTGGTCCAACGGACTCGTCTTTGGCCATCACCTTGCCCACTGAAATTGCAGATACACGTCCACTGTGAAATAGGAACGCACCTGACGAACTAGGCTGACCTGTCCGGCGAATGAGCATTTCACAATAAACTGTGAATTATATATCCAAATGAGATATACAGGGTGGCCCACATAACTCTGAACAGCTCAATATCTCGAAAACTATGCCATCGATTTTAAAGTTCTTAGCCTTAAATTGCATGGAACTGAAGGGCCTTTCTGACTACATAAACGTGAAGTGGCCTCCCTTCCCCTTTAACGGGGGAGGGGAGGTACCTTTGTAATTTTAAATGGAACCCCCTATAAAATGTTACATATTTAGATTCTACCGGAAAAAACAAGTCAATTTTGTCTGAAACATTTTTTTGTCAGATACTTCCATGATGAGATATAACAGTTTGAAGTTTCGAGTTGTAGGTACTTGAAGCGCTCGGAAATAGCGTTATGGAATTATACGCGCTTCATAATTTAGAAACATTTCATAATTTAGAAAAGCGGCTTAGTAAAGCTGTCACTAATGAAAATAATAGTGCCAGTATTCTTGCTGCAATTACATTAAATCCTCATATTAGTCAACGTACACTTGCACAAACATCACATATTAGTCGTTCATCAATTCAACGAATTTTGAAACGGCAAAAGTATCATCCACATCACATGGTTTTATCACAAGAGCTTTCGATAGCAGATTACGATCACCGCGTAAGATTTTGTGAGTGGCTGCAGGGTGTTGTGGAAAACGACTTTTTGTGCAAAATACTTTTTTCCGATGAGGCCACTTTTATGAATTCAGGGCATGTAAATAGACATAATCTGCATTATTGGGCCGTGGAAAACCCAAATTGGATGCGATGTGTTCCCTTTCAACATCGATGGTCTTTAAATGTTTGGTGTGGCCTAATAGGAGATTTTGTGATTGGATCTTATTTTTTTCAAGAAACTGTAACATCTGCAAGTTATTGTGATTTCTTAAAACAATCATTTGCCTGCGCTTTTGGAAGATGTGCCACTGCACGTTAGAAGAGAAATGTGGTTCCAACAAGACGGCGCTCCTCCACATTTTGCAATCATCACCAGGCAATTTTTGAACGAAATATTTGGGAACAAATGGATAGGTCGTGGGGGACCCCGTCAATGGCCTCCTCGATCCCCCGATCTAACACCATTAGATTTTTTCTTATGGGGATATGTAAAGGACAAAGTTATGTTTGAACCGCCGACGACAAAAGAGGATATAAAACAAAGAATACGTGACGCTTGCGCTTCAGTGACTCCCGAAATGTTAAAAAATGTTAGAACAACTTTGATGTTTCGAGTAAATAAATGTTTACAAGCCCGTGGTGGACATTTTGAACATTTAATTTAAAGTACATTTTATTTCTTCACGAATAAGCAAAGGACTCAAGCGCGTATAATTCCATAACGCTATTTCCGAGCGCTTCAAGTACCTACAACTCGAAACTTCAAACTGTTATATCTCATCATGGAAGTATCTGACAAAAAAATGTTTCAGACAAAATTGACTTGTTTTTTCCGGTAGAATCTAAATATGTAACATTTTATAGGGGGTTCCATATAAAATTACAAAGGTACCTCCCCTCCCCCGTTAAAGGGGAAGGGAGGCCACTTCACGTTTATGTAGTCAGAAAGGCCCTTCAGTTCCATGCAATTTAAGGCTAAGAACTTTAAAATCGATGGCATAGTTTTCGAGATATTGAGCTGTTCAGAGTTATGTGGGCCACCCTGTATATGAGATATATATCCAGAACACGGGTCTAGACATATATCGGCTAGGAGATACTACTCTCTCAGCAACGCGACCTTACACTGCTCGAGGTCCCTCGAGCTTCTTGGCAGTGGGGATAGTTCTGGGACTTTTAACGTTTAAGCATTTGGGACATGTATAGAGTAAACATTGTAAATCAAAAACTGTACGTAATACGAGTGCACGGTTAAATTTACACGAGTCGGCTCTCCGCTTCCCCCATCTTTATCTTTTCTCTTGGCGAAAAAGCTTTTATAATAAAGAATTTTTTAGCGACAGAGGCCTTCGATGAAACTCGTGGAGAAACATTGTGGAAATACGTGTCGGTTCATTTTGCAAAGTTTGGGAGGTTCTTCAGAGAAAAAGTAAATAAGCACAACGTAAGAAGCGAAGAATTTTTATTAAACGGAGCATCAAATTTAAGAGAGAAACTTTCAAAGTACGAGTCGTCGGTCCATCGCTCGAAATTTATGAAGATCCCCGAAGAGAAAGTAAACGGTAAAACGCAAACAAAGCACTTTTTATTGAAAGAAACATAAAATTCATGCGAGGACTCTTCTTTCCTTTGAAATTTATCAAAGCTTTCAGAGAACGTGCAAACGAGAAAATATAAACCAAGATGTATATATTAAGCAATAAAGAATCTCCGCCGAGGAAAATATGAAATTCAAAGAAGATACCCTCATAAAAACGTTTACCAAATCACATGAAAACGTTGCATCCACGTAAGATTTTTCGAGAAAAGATTATCAGATAGAAATGCTCCTCGCAATTTGTGCAAAATGTTGTGCAAAATGCTTCTCAGAGCAAAGTGTGTTGTTATCGCTAAACTGCTTAAAAATACTTAAAGATTTTCAAAATACTGTTTCGCTATTTTCGACTTATTAAAATGAGTAGGAAGAGTAGGAATCCTGTATCTCGCAATCAAAGCAGATTTTGCGCAAACATCCGCAGCTGTCACTTATTCAATCCATTTTTCCCATTACTCCTTAATCTCGTGTAACAGGGCAATTTCGACTAGCATAACCGCCACGTTACACGGGGTTTTCCAGTGTTTCAAATGCTAATTTACCCGAGGCAACCCTGGGAGCAGTAGCTGATCCATGGTGTGGAATACTAATGACTACAGTGATAAAGTTCCCTATGATGAAGAGAGGGGGTGGAGGGGGAGGGGAGGTGTAGAAAATAAATGAATAGGCGTCTGATTAGGATTAGAATCTCGATCGATCCATTACACGGGGAGAATTGATTTTTCCCGTGTCGCATAAAATGGCCGGCCTCAAATTTCCCGGTTCGCAATGGTTCGATAACGTTGGGGCACGATTTAACACCACTCGGGCCGATTAAACGTCACGGTTAATTAATTATCGGTCGAAATAGATAGCCCCGGCGTTTAGGATCGACTGTTCGGTCGCTGAAATATCATTCCGATTCGTAGATTACAAGCTCGCGGTGCGGTTTGAACGGAACAGGCTGCGGGGCAACCGGTTGCGATCGACCGTTCATAGAAATTGTAATAATTTTAATAATCGGGGTCCGGCGATCTCGCGGAATTCGCGATCGGTCGATCGAAAAAAAAAAAAAAAGAAAAACGAAACATCGGCGGCCATTGAACGATAGTAGAAGCATCGGTTGTCGTGACCTTTTCGGGCGACCAACCAACGCGCGCGCCGTTTAAGTTTGAACCGTCGAAAAATCCGATCAATAGCCCATAGAATGCATACGGGGACCGGATATCTGACACAAACGGTTAATTATCTTGGCGAACGCGTGCGTTTACTCGATTGTCCGCCGCGTCCCCCCCCCCCTTCTTCTTTCGCATTACAGAGAGAAAACCTGTTCCTCCGACGTCGTGTCCGGCTCTCTTTTTGCCTGTCCGATTATAAGAGCACAATCAACGACGCGTAACGCGATTCCAAGATAAGGATCCGGTGTCCGCGGATCGTCGAAAAAACAGGTTCGCGGAAACCCTCCTCTCTTGGCCATCATTGTGATACCCAGAGAGGCTCGCATAATCAGTCGAAATTCAATTTTCGAAGGAAATTTGTACATACAGTCAAACATGTTTTTGTGCGGTCCTTTTCTATGCGATTTTTTAATATAACACCCTTGTAATGGGGATCCCCTGCAGGGATCCGGCTTTGCAACAAATTGGAAAAGCATTTTCTTAAAATAGATAACAATTCCGAAAGGAGTTTGAAATTCCAAAAAGAGCTTCGATCATGTATATCCGGCTATCACGACGTTCACAAGCAGCTGATCAAGCGGCCGTCGTCGCAAAAACTTATCACTGACTTCATGGTAACAAAAACTAAATCAACTCTAATATCTTCAAGCGACGAAAGCGATTTTGAACCAGTTCATCACAAGAAGATGCGCGTTTTGGACTACGACGAGTAATATTGAATTATGTGCATTTCGAAAATTTCTCCATGTTTAAAATGAGAAATTAAACTTTTTTCATATGTTTCCATGTGTAATTTAATTATTTATTTCGTTTGGGAAGCACTTTCTCGCTTTTTCGTAAATCTTTGACATATTTTCTAAGTGAGACTTTTTTTATGCGGTTCCTCTTCACCGCATTATTTGTTACAGCTATTTATGAAGTTTCTGAATATTCTTTCCGTATCTACCGCACAAAAACAAGTTTGACTGTACAGTCTTTTCTCGATATATGTCCCGAATATCAACCCGATAAAAGTCCCGGAACTATCCCCTCCACCGCGGAGTACACCCCGTGAGGTGTCCCAAACCTCGAGTTCCCTCGGTCGCCGAAGATCTTCAAAGTATCAAAGAAAGTATTTTCTAGCCGATATATGTCCCCGGATAGACCCGTGTTGTGGGCAAAAATCAAGAAAACACTGTATTCATTTCTTGCAGTCTTACGTCGCATCGCAACTGCAATGGTTATTATGCAAAATAAGCATAAACGTCGGGAGTCTAAAGCTAGTAGCCTATAAAAGTCTCTAGGCTTCTATAAGGGGTTCTGGAGTCCTGTAAGACACTCAGGACTTCCAAATGTAGGGTAAAAGAAAGTTCTACTCACTCGGAGAGGAAAAGGCGCTAGGATGGGACTGCAGGTGCTATTTTAATCATCTCGCGATACAGGAACAATGACAGTACAGACCCTGCAGGCGTCAGAGACTCCTGGACAAGAGGCTCTACGCTCCCAGTACAGTGTTAACAAAAATGCTACTCACTCGGAGAGGAAAGGGAACTAAGATGGGGCGGCAGGCCAGCATAGGGCAACGTCGACAAGTAATTCCTCGGCATCGGCAGCCCCGGCGGAAACAGCTTCGGCGCCGTCGCAGCGAGCGGTTGCTCCTGCTGTCCGCTGCTTCCGGCTCCGGTCGAATGCGAGTCGCTTCCCGGCGAGGACGAGGACGCCGTGGCCCCCGAGGACGAGGACTTCGGCTTGGTGAGGTTCAGGGGCGCGTCGAGGTCCTGAAGAGGCGGCGCACTGGGCGCGACCGCCGACGAGATTGGCGTCGGCGACGGCTCCTTCTCCATTTGCGTGGTCATCTGCGCCAGGTGCGCCGTCGCCCAGCTCGGGCCTTCCCGGTGGGTGCCGATCATCTGCAACAAACAGCATCAGTTCCGAGTCAGTATTAGCGGCCCTCACCTCCGCGCCCGTTATTTTCGAGCGCGGCCGTGAATTGCCCGCGCGCGACAAATTGCCATGCGGCGACGTGCGACACCGCGCTATCAAAACCTTGCTGCCGCGCCCCGGGCAGCTACAACGGCGATCATAGTTATTTTCGGGTGGCGCGCAGTCGCGAGTTTCAGCGAAACACTGGCCAAAAGGGAACAAAATATTCCCTTCATTTTAAATGTCCGCCCCTCTACGCGTGGAAACGGTATGCTTCTGTTGTCGAAGCGATAGCATCGTGGAAAATGGAGATACAGTGATTTCTCTATATATGTCGGCAAGGCGTCGACGATAAACGTCGCGGAATCATCCCCACCACCGCGGGAAGGGCCGCGAAACTCGAGAGGCCTCGGACGCCGAGGAGTGTAGACATAGCACGGCTCGGGTACGTCTCCTGGACGTTGTGTTGTTGACATACAGTGTGTCCCAAAAGCCCTGTCAATCTTGGTCATTTCAAACAATACGAGAAAATGTTACTCACAGAAGTTGTAGGGTTCAAGAAAGTACATATTCTTGCAACTGGAGGCGAAGAAAAGATATAGAGGTCACCTTTGCTTTTTAAATGGAATGTCCAACTTTTTATACTCGATTTCGGTAGATTGGCGTATTCTGAGTATAAAAGTACTGAAGTGTATTTGTCCTAAAACTTACCGTTGCTGAGATATTTGACTGTTTTCATGCAGAATGTTCGAAATGTCGGCCATTTGCAGCGACGCAACGTTATAGTCTTTGAACTCTTGATTCTCTTGCACGTCCTATTGTTGGAGCGTCTATTGTAGCACATGCTGCGATAATTCGTTGCTTCATATTCGAAGATCTCGATACACAATATTTTTCCCCACAAGAAAAAATCTAGGGGTGTTAAATCTGGACTTCATGCTGGCCAGCAAATAGTGCCACCGCGTCCTATCCATCGATTTCGGAATATTTCATTAAGTGTACTTCTCACCCTACAAGCGTAGTGTGTTGGACATCCATCGTGCTGATACCACATTGTCTGACGAATGCTTAATGGCACGTTTTCTAATAATCTTGGCAACGTATTTCTTAAGAACGTATCATATTTTCGACCAGTAAAAGTGCCGTCAATGAAATAAGGCCCAATTATTTGTTGCCTTATGATTCCACACCACACATTAATGAACCAGCTTCTTTGATGATCAATTTCTCGTAGCCAGTGAGTATTTTGGACTGACCATAATGCGCGTTATGTAAATTAACACACCCGGTGCTGGTAAAGGTAGCCTCATCGGTAAATAGTATTAAAAAGAAAAAAAAGTGGATTGATACACAAAATCTAACACGATTTACATAATCCATGTCATGTCATTTCTGGTGAAGGCTAATGTGGTACGGATGATATTTGTGACGAGTGAGAATTCGCGAGGCACTACTTTTGCTGACTTCAGATTCCCGCTGAATCTGACGTGGACAGATATGAGGATTACGATGTATCATTGCAACGACATTAATTTTATTATCTTCATCACTACATACAGGCTTTTCACGATTCATCTTACAGCGAGATTTCCAGTTTCTTCCAGTTTCTTTTAACCTTTTACATAATCTTTCAAAAATCCTGTGTGAAGAGCATACGCGGTTTGGATATCTTTCACCGTACAAATTTCGAGCCACAATTTCGTTTCTCGTACTTTCTCCATAAATTAGAAGCATCTCTAATTGTTCTTCGAATGATCATATTGACTATCTGATGTTCAGTAACTGAGAAACTGACTGATAGTGAGACACGTCGAAAGCCTACCAATGTTTACGTTTGACGTAGTGAGCATATTCTTGAATACGTTCCATAATGAAAGTAATAGAATGAAAACAGTCAAATATTTCAGCAACGGTAAGTTTTAGGACAAATACACTTTAGTACCTTTGGACTCAGAATGCGCCAATTTATCGAAATCGAGCATAATAAATTGGACATTCCATTTAAAAAACAAAGGTCACCTCCATATCTTCTCTACGTCTCCACTTGCAAGAATATTATCTATACCATATTGTGTAGTTTCTTAAACCCTACAACTTCTGTACGTAACATTTTCTCGTATTGTTTGAAATGACCAAGATATTCAAGTAGAGAGAACTCGTGGGACACACTGTATACCATGAGCATAAATTTTCTCTCTGGCCTGGGAAATTAATGGAGAAAATCTTGCGGCAGGGGGCGAATGTACCAAAAATTTTGGACCAACATCCCTGACAATTAGAAAATCGTAGAAACCGGCGAGGTGGAGCATTATCATTGTATCGCTAACGGGGACAGAGAAATCAGTATCGCGGTGATCTACGTACGTTTGCGATCGAATTGATATGTTTGTTGGTGGTGGCGGTGGAGGTGGCCGACGGCGGCGGCATAGGCGATTGCACAGCCACCCCTCGTAGCTGTTCGAGAAACGGCAGGAACATCAAGGACTGAGGCCCCGACATGCTCAGCTGGCTCTTTGTCATCTGAGCCTGTAGCTCCTGAATGTTGTGCTGCATGATGTGCTCTTGCTGCCGCTTCAAGTGCTCCGTTTGCAGCCGTTGCATCTCGATCTGCTTCTGCGAGTCGACGGTCATGTGCGCGGGATACGACTGCAAAGAGATACGCGTACATTGCAATTAGAGACACTGCGGATTGTCGTGTTTCTCGAGCACCAAGAAAACCAACGTTTCCCGATGCATCCGCAGCATTCTGAACGATCTCCGTCGGGACATAGCGATTCAGAAATGCTTCGCAACGTCAGAGAAACGCATCGCATTTTCTCATGCAAACAGAACATTTTATGACAGCGAAGTTATCCCACGGAATCTGATGAAATTTTCAGGACGTCTTCAGATTAGGTTCTCGTAATTGCCGGAAAAGTTTCAGAGTAATACTTGAAACGATAGTCGTGAAATCTGTTTTTTTATTGCTTCGTTAATCAAGAATTTTCGTGTGGTGATAAAGTAATTTTTATATATATTTTTTTTAATCTAAATATTTATGATACCTGACTAGAATCTTCTGGGATGTGAAGATAAAGTCTTCAAGTACTACTATAATGTTTTTTATTGTAATCCTTGTTGATTGACATCCTCGAAAAGCCTCGCAAAATTTAAGTAATGTCCACCGAACAAGTTAGTGAATAGTTACTTTAAGAAAAAATATTTTCAAAAATCATTTCCTTGCGCTTTTAACCAAGAAATGTTAAGTTTTATATAACTATGACTTCGTGAAAAAAATCTTACGATCATTTGCTTGGGCTCATTTTCGAAAGCTTCTGCTTTAACACCCCTACATTGAACATTTCCGAACATCTTTGAACACTAAAAACAGGGTGGAAGAAATTCTGCGCATGATCACATTGCAGCATTGTGTTGCTTATTCGTCTTCCAGGTTCTTTAAGTGTGAAAAATGAAGACTGTCACGCGTTACAATTTCTTTACAAAGTACATAATGGCGCTCCTACGAAGATCTGGCTTTGTAGCTCGAACGATCCTGCGGCGTAATGACGATGTAAAAATCCGTGTATTTACATTTAAAATATAACTTTTTTCTCGTTTCGGACACCACCGCCGTTTCTATTCAAATAGAATTTCTGTCGCCGTAACCAGGTTCGAGAATAAATTAGAATTAATGAACCCGCAGATGACGGCGTTTAATGGAATTTAATGGAGCTTCCTGCTGGCGCGAGGTCACTAAACACGCTCCTTAATTTTTGCTGAAATTATTTACCATGAAATATATATATATATATATATATATATATATATATATATATATATATATACATGTATACACATGTGTGCGTAGATGTGTATCGCATCGCGGGATAGATCTCATCCGTGCTAAACGGTCGCATTCGCGCGACTCGCGGCGATAATTATTTACTTTTCACCAGAAGATTACGCTAAAAAGTTGGCTTTTACGAGTCGCGGCCCCTAGCCGTGTTCCCCCTCCCTACGGGCAGAACCAGTTTTGAATTATAGTCCCCCAAGAAAGTGTAATAAAAGGCGAATGAGCGACGAGATTAACTTTAATTGCCGGTTTTAACGCGTCGGACGGAAGTGACCGCGGCCGGGAAAGTGAGAGATACGAAAACGACTGTTATTGCTATAAAGTGATAACGACGGGCTGAAAGAACTCCAGCCTCTAATCACTCGCGCAATAATTATAGCGCCTGCTAGTCGATACTCCGGCGATACCATCGCGAGCGTGCTTTAAAGCTATCGGTTGAACGCACTCCGCGATTAGTCAACGGAGGCAGCTCTTTCCGATGGAATCCTCGTTCTTAGGGTTGTTCCTATAGCTTCTGCAACGCCGGCAACAGAGACAGACGCGTGCTATAGCAGAGCAACCGATATATGCAACAATTTCGAGACCGAAATGTTATGTCTTTACTCGATATACAGTGATTTCTCTATATATGTCGCCAAGGCCTGGATGATAAACGTCGCGGAATTATCCCCACTACCGCGGGGCATATCCCATGAGGGGCCGCGAATCGAGGCCACTCGAGCTTCGCTGTCCTTTTCCACGTTCGACAGTGTATCAAAAGATAATATCTTCTAGCCGATATATGTCCTCGGAACATATATCGAGAAAACACTGTATCTAATTGCGTATCATGGTATGCTTCTTTTACAGTTTCTGAGCCTCTTGAAGGCCACACCCATGCGGTAATGGGTGATCAATTTTGTCAGAAATATCGTGCAAGTCTCTTTCTCATACAACTGAGAAATCACTATACCCATCGTTACCAAGATCATCATGATTCCACGCGATTCACATGCTCGCGCGCGTTAATTCTCTCGTTAATGGTGTACCCACGCTCCGGCGGAATCATACTACTCGCAACGAAATGGAATAACATCTGACGCATTGTTCCGACGATTTGCATTCAATGCCCGTGAAAAATGCATTGTACACATCGGACACGATACTTACAATCCTGTACAAAATGCTCGTTGCGTAATATCGACGGGGAAGAGCGTGGAGGCCAGAGTGACTGAACCTGATCGCACGGGATGAGTCCTCGGTGATTTATTAGATCGAACGGAGAATTTTTATGTCTTTTGTTAGTTACTAATAAATTTTAGTGGGAACATATTGGCCCAAATAGTTTTTTCTTATTTAAGCGCTTTGGGCCCTTAACTGGGTCCATTTCGCTTTATAATTTTGGGGTTACAATGCTAGGTTCACGGGACTAGGTTCACGGGACGCGTTCTAATATTTCTAATTTACGATTAATGAGATTGTAAAGATACATCCGTGAGGAATTATTCAACAAATTTATTTCTTTGTGTATAGGTTATTAAAAAAAAATGTGGCTACAAAATTTGATCAGTACATTTTCGTTATTTTTATTAAGTAATGTAAAATAGTCACTTTTAGTGCTCCGTGAACCTAGCGTTAAGATTACATGTAAAGATGCATTCATTAGAAATTATATAAGAAATTTATTTCTTTGGGTGTATATTATTTAAAAAATGGCCAAAAATTTGCATGGACGTATTCTCGTTAAAAAGTAATGTAAAATATGTGTTTTCAGTGCTGAGGAAACCTTAAGGGTTAATAGCAACGCAGCTGCCTAATTTCCAGCGACTCTAAAGCGAGGGTGCCGCCATAGGCATTCCCATGGCAAAATTGGGTCGTGAAGCTGTTCCATGAGGAAGATACCGTGCGTCTTCGTCGGCATACTTCTTTTCCAGCACGGGCCATTAGTCTCCGGGAGTAGTAATTCAAGGGGACGGGTTTTCAACGGCTCGGCCCCCGGGCCTCTAGGATAGTGTAACAATTCAACACGGCTAATATCATTGTACTTTCCTACGACCTGGCTCCGGTCCAGATATGCTTGAAGTTTAAAATCTATTTTAGACGATAAGGAAGACGTTTATTCATCCAGGCCTGGGCACCAGCTGAAACGTCACGCACACGCGCGGATCTTCGGACGGCCTTTCCGCGAGCGCGCGAGATTATTAATTCCCGATCCCCGATGGAAGATCGCGACGCGTGATTTACGATCGAGCCGAGGCTTCCTCTAATAACGGGCCCACCGCAAGAACAGAACGAACAAGTGGACTCTCGCCGTGTTTGCTTGCTCGATGAAAGGGACCGACCTTTCATCTCCCATTGCCATTTTTACCGAAAGAGATCCAGCCCGAACGGAGAGAGGGAATTATTTTGGAACGCGTTATAGACTCGGATTATTCTTTTTTAATGTTTTACGTCCTTTTTAGGATTATAAAAGCGTCACGATTTTGCAGATTTTGTTCCTTCGAAGAGAGAGAGAGAACCCTCTTGTTTCACATTGTATTTCGTTTTCAGAAAAAGTCCATCTACGATTTTTGATTGCAGTTTTACTGTAATTTAAAGTGACTATTTTGCATTACTTTATCAAAATAACCTGCTACCCATATTTTTAGCAATATTTTAAAAATAATATATACCCAAATTTGCTAAATAATTTCTCATCCTTAGAATCTTAATAATTTTAAATTAAAAATATTAGGAAATCCAAAATTTTTCCTTATTTTAGCGATTTGCATTAGCTTTACTCGAGCATCGTTGTTAATAATACAAAAAGTGAATGTAATAAATGAAATACAAAATATTGGACGACTTTGCCATCAGTGTATACAATTTACAAAATGCAAATTTATTTAGCTGAAAATCTAATGTATTCGAATTTGGAATACAATGAAGTATCAAACTTGCCGAGGGAAACAGCGTGTTCAAGTGTGCTTGTGGTTGTTAGTGTTTCCACTATTGTAAAAAGTCATAATTAAATGTAATGTGCACTGTGAACGTATGTTATACATACACATCTGATGATCTCAACCAGTTGGCGAATAAAAAGAGAATAACAGTTTTGAAAACACGTGGAGCAGCTACAATTGAGTATTTTAAATATTCTAGACGCGAAGAAAACACATTTTCATTATTTCGCTGTTGATGGAATCGAGAGAGGCCTCGCCCTCGGTTTTTAAGGTTAATCAGTCCGCAACATATTTGTATGTAGATGACTCATTCTTCTGAAAATCGCAGCGAGTGTAACAGAGGATGTATTACACTAATGAGCCTCATTAAGTATAATATAGAATTCCAGTAAACAAATGCAACTGCGAATGAGCAGATTCTATCTTCTGCAGAGACAACAATCTATCCCAATTATTATACTTTTATTTTGTTTTCCTATTCTTATTTTATCTATATTGTATTTCTCATCTTGCAGCGACGAGTGTACCAATTATTACTAATTTACTCATTCTATTATCATACTTCCATTCAGAACACTTGAATCGTGGATTTTACTCTTTCATAGAAAATTCCATTATAGTCCACTCATTGTCAGTAATCAAAAAATTTCTAACTTCCAACCAAAATTAAAACAAAGAATTGAAGTCAGTGTTCTAAAAAGTTAATAATGTTAAATCAGTTGTTGCAATGATTTTATAATATAAAGACACCTATGGTTTTTATTCATTCTCATTGTTGGCATGTTAAATTTGTGTAGACAAGCCACCGCAGTGTATTCCCAAACCACAAGACTGCAGATTGTTATTCAAAATAAAATTGGTCCAAGTCAACCGTGATTCATTTCCTGTCGTAACAATTCTAATAAATCAAACAGAACATTGCATAATTCAATTCTAATGTCTCTACAATTTTGTATTCGACTAATCCATTTTTGTTACAAATTTATAGAATCCGCAACTTATCACATTCCAATAAAAATAAATAGCCTGCGTTTTTAATGCATTCATGACAAACATGAATAAATTAAATACAAAAGAATAAACACCTTTAAAGAGTTTAAAAATAATGTTGTAATCGAAAAACCATCATCTTGGATAAAATGATTGGGAAAAGATGTAGCTATGCAGCGTTTGCAATTTTTATTTTGCACAAAAGCGAGTAGTCTACAAGTCACACAGTCCAAACAGATTCAACTGCGATTTCCGTCTACAATTTCACAAAAATCAGCAATTAGCATAAGCATCCGCGTTCTAACGATCCCAAGGAACAGTCGAAGGTTAGCAACGCGAGACAAACGGATCGATATCCTTCGATATTATTATTCGATTCGATTAAACCGGCATTGTTCGTCGGACATATCCTCCGCGCCTTCATCCAAGAGTCCGGTATCAGATCGGCTCGCATATTAAAGCGACTCTGTATGGAAATCTACTCGTTAGCGTTAATTATTCTCGCCGGGTTCTAATTGCCGGGATCTCGGTCGTTCCGCGCACCGCGGGCAACAACGCGATAACTCTGTAAAGATCGTGGAAGAGAACCAGGTAATTAATTATTCTTCTCTTCTCCTTTTTTCCCTTTCTCTCTCTCTCTCTCTCTCTCTCTCTCTCTCTCTCCATTCTCGTCTTCTCTACCCTGTCCGTCGAACGTTGTCATTTTCTTCGCAGGCGAGAACGAACCTCCAGGGAAATTCTCCCGGTGCCGGACCTTTCTTTTTGTTAAATATAGAAAATTATACGTTGCTCATCGATTCATCTCTTTTTGCGGTAATTTGCATTAACGATCTCAACAAACTAGTCGTACCACTATCCGATTCTATTCGAGCACATATGTCGCGCAGATAATGATTGCAACTATTTTGTCGATTATGCTGTGCGCTTTCCTGGTCTTCTTTATGTTGCATTATTAAATTAGAAAGTTCCTCTAACAATTACAAGAGACAAGATCCGAAGAAAAATGTCTTCCTTTCTTTAATCATTCTTAAATTCTTCTATCCTTTATGTTAGCGATGTTGTTTTCCAATTTTGCTGGTAATCCATAAAATCCTAATATTGAATGAAATAACATTAACGATCTAAAAAAATGTACTTGATGTTCCATTTCTTTACAGAGAGGAGAGTTTTATTTTTGAGAAATTGAATGTACAATATTTTTTCAACCCCCTGTATACGAGCAAAGAGTTGTGCTCTATGCATAGCACTCTCAAGCATTTTTTAAACACTTGGTGAAATCTTAAATTATTGTGTTGATTACAAATTGTTTAAAAAGCATTTACAGGATGATTGAACACCTCAAAATGTACCTGCTGATTTCCAAAATTTGCCGTCAAAAATGGTTGCCGAGAGAAGAATGGCGGGCCGGCGTTCATTAACAGAATCGTCGCCAGGGTAAGAACGGCGTCTTGGGAACGCGAGTAATTTGGCCGGACAATAAACGGGCCTGGGGATATCGGGCGGGGCTCCGGTCTACCTAGAGTCGCAGCAGCAGTAGAAATAACAATAACAATAATAACAGTAATAATAATAATCGCGGCAAAAGTCCGGTGGAGAAGAAGGCCCGATGGAACTTCATTATTCATTTGCAAAGTTCAGTTATGCCGATGATACGTATCCGTGACAGCTATACCGCCCACAGTGGCTAAATATAAACAGGCGGGCTGCCAGCAAGTTCCATTCACATTCACATCCACACGCGACGCCGCTTGCCGCGGTTCAGTAAGTGAAGCAGCATAAGAATATGAGGAGGCCCGTTCTGAATATGCATCCGCGCATTGACGCCAACTGCACCGCCTAAACTTAGCCACGCAATTACCGAAACATACCTACTCCCATAATCGCTCTTCAGCCGGTTATCTCGCGATCGCCTCTCTCTCTCTCTCTCTCTCTCTCTCTCTCTCTCTCTCTCTCTCTCTCTCTCTCTCTCTCTCTCCACCTCTCTCGAAGGGACCCTCCCGTGGAAACCTCGGGGAAACCCACTTCCGGTGATTCGATTGATCGCTACCTAACTGTCGATGGGGTGGGGATGGAGGATAGAGGGTTGCAAAAATTGCTTAGGGGATGCTTCCTCGGATACACAGACTTTTTTGCGCGGAATTCGTATGCGTTTATGGCACGAACAACGTGATAAAATGCTAAAAAATGTGTTTATTAATTCTCGAGTGATGGACCTTTTTCAAATATACGGGGAAGGAAATAGGATTGCAAAAATGCTCAGGGGCTGTTCAGAATTTTCTGTGATTTTCACTCGTTTATGGCAGCAACAAGTTCGTAAAATAATGAACGACGTGCTCGTTGATACTCAAAAGAAGTTTCATAATGTTTCTCAAACATTGAAGCAAGAAAAGAGGGCTGCAAAAATGCTTGGGGCATGTTTTTCTATGTATATGGATTTTTGTGTATATTGACATTTTTGTTTTTTTTTTATCTTGAAGATGGACGTTTTAACCCACTGTTAGTAATTCGATTGATCACTAATTAGTAGACTGTGGATCTTTTTCTACCTGAATTGTAACAGACTGGAGTGAAACAGACATTTATTTTCTTTCTTAATGTGTTTAATAGGTTGAGAATCATATAACAGTTTTTTAAAATTTTTCTAGTGTTTTTACCGTTTTAAAATAAGCCTACCCACTTTTGTTGTAAATGCATAAAATCCACAGTCTACTAATTAGTGATCATGATGGAGCATGGAGAAGTGACCACAAAAAAAGTAATTTTTATCCGACACCGTCGCAAGGTATACAATACCAATTACCATTTCCGGTTCGAATAAAAGTCCCAGGAATTCCATTAACCCCTTGCGCTATAATTTACTTTACGATTACAATGATTAGAACTTCTTCGATGCCTATAATCTATCAGGAAAAGTTGAAAATTTATATCTATTGTATAATATAACACTAGGTTTACGGAGCACTAAAAATGACTATTTTACATTACTTTACAAAAATAACATGGTTGTATCTATCAAAATTTGTGGCCATCTTTTTAATAATATATACCCAAAGAAATCAATTTGTTAAATAATTCCTCATGGATGCATCTTTACAATCTCAATATTTGTAAATTAAAAATATCAGAATCCGTCATTTTGACGGGTCCTGTAAATCTAGTGACAATCACGTGTTCCGTAATGGTTAAATATTGATTACGATAAAATAGAATTTTATATCAATTTAAAGGGAATTGATAATATACATATTTAGAAAATTCCGTTCGAAGTCTTCGTCACGAGTCTGACTCGATATTATAGTACGAGGGATTAATCGTCGGGATCGAGGAATCGCGGTGTCAACCGGAAAGGGCGATCTGCTCCCAACAACCTGACGCAAAATTGAACGCAGCGGTCGCGGGTCCTTTGTGGCTCCCCGGCGTGTAACGAAAGACGAAGGCTAAAGGCCACGGAAATTTCGATCTAGATTTAGAATCGGAGCCACTGGAGTGCAAGGGGACATGCAGGATGACGTAGATCCACCGGAAGTGGTTCATACTTCACGTGCGTTATAAAGACTGTCACTGTGGCACTGTCTAAAATTACGACGGCCGCACTAACAGTGGCTTTAACTTCACCCGCGGGGCTACGTAGGGCTAACACCGAGCCACCAAGAACTCGACATCTCGATGTACAGTAGTGCTCGGTTAAATTTGCATCAGCTCGAAAATCAACAGTTCAATTCACGCGAGCAGGACACCTTTATCTTGTCTCGTCTCTTCGCGTTCTATTCGTTCTTCGTCTACTGAGCCGCTCGCTGTCACGCAAGTGAACAGAAGAGTGGGGCTCACTCGTGTAAATTTAACCGGGCACACTTTCGTTACATTTAACCGAGCTATACTGTACTAGGAAATGCAAGCTTACGAACGTTTCGACGATGGCGCAAATTTTTGGTTTTCTGCCACGCTACAAAAACTAGAATGAGAAAGCACCGTAGACGCTTGGGGGTGTGACATTTTTATTTTTTATTTTTATTATTTATTTCTTGCCTCTCGGCTTTGGGTCCCCTCTTCGTTCTTGTACAATTTGATATACCATAATTTCCGCATACGCAGAGGGTCTCCCAAAATGTTGTATTTCCTTGAAAGGGATGATTCCTGAGGTCATACGAAGTAATTTTTTCCTTTGCGAAAATATTCTCCGCGGCTTTGTTAAGGAGTTATCGACGAGAAACGCGGACCAATCAGAGCGCGGCTACAGCGGGAGGACCTGCCAGCCGCGCTCTGATTGGTCCGTGTTTTTCGCTCGTAACTCCTTAACGGAGCCACGGAGAACATTTTCGCAAAGGAAAAAGTTGCTTCAAATGACCTCAGGAATCACTCTTGCTTTCAAGGAAGTACATTTTGGGGACGCCTTGCACAATCTTGCGTTTTGTAACCTACTATAAACTGTTCGCTATTTTCAAACAAAATTTCACTCGAACAGATCTTTGGTTATTCATGTATCGATAACGTCGGTTCCTTCCTTTCCTTAGTATTTTTCTCATTAATTCGGCACCCATCCTCTCTTAAAACAGGAGAGGAGCATCTGTATTTGCACACGGGCAAAATGTGTTTTGTCTCTTTTCTGGTAATTGGTTCTTCGGATGCTGGGTGTTCTTTGAAGAGGCGGAGAGCTTTTTAAAAAATTGACGGGTAATCGATCCGTGAAACTCGAACGAAACGAATGCGTCGAGGGTGGGTGGGGGTGGGGGAGAGGCGCGTGAAATATGCAGCCCGGCAACAACGAGGAGAGAGACGACGACAAAGAGGAGGCGGCACGCCGGTGCACTCTTAATGGAATTTTAAAAGAGTGAGGCCGGATTTCGACGACACGACACAGGGGTGGCCGCAGAGATACATAAATTATGGACCGCTTTGAACGGGATTCGCTCCCGTGCTTGTGCTGCACGGGCACGGACACAGGCGCGGAGAGCGCAGCGCACCGACGCGACGACGCTGCAATGAAACTTGTGAATGCGGAATCTAGGGCAACCGGAAGCGGTATTTTCGTTGCCCGGCTTTTCCACGGGAAGAAGAGTGGATCGCCGTCCGTTATTGCCAGGAAGGTCCACCGGGCATCGAGCACGATATTCTTCGGTCTCCCGGCGAACTGAGACGATGAAAAGATGAGCATTTCTCTCTGCTTGATTCGCCCATTTCACGGGGAGAGACTGAATCTCGGTTTTTTTGCGCCGATTATGCTAGCTTCCGGTGACCCGGGGTCCTGTCAGACAATGTACAATTTCTCCCACAAGAGTACAGTACTCCCTCCGTAAGTGTCGAAAAGATCTCTACCGTAACTGTTAAAAGTTCATCCCCACCGCTAGAGAGGTCACCGAGGACTCACACTAATACAACAGATTGCAACTCTTTAGTTTTTTACTATAGTACAGTAATTTCTCTATATATGTCGCCAAGGCCTGCATGGTAAACGTCGCGGAATTATCCCCACTACCGTGGCGTATATCCCGCGAGGGGCCACGAAGCTCGAGAGGCCTCGGACGCCGAGGTAAATATAACACGGCTCGGGTATGTCTCCTGGACGATACACGACGCTTGTTGACATATATCGAGGATTCACTGTATTCGTCTCGTTTTACAAATCAGTTTTAGGAAACAGAGATTAAATTGCAAATGCATTTCTTCTTCTAATCGTTTTAGCAGGCCGAAAACAATCTGACAACATCATTCAATTCTGCGAATGTCTAGTTTTATATTTGACTTGTCCATGTTTGCCATAAGTGGATAAAATCCGCAGTGCGACAATCAACTATTGTTATGGCCATTGCTTAACAGTTAAATTGTTTGCGCTATATTTTTGTGTACAAATACTTTTGTAGGTCGATGTAAATCGTGATATTGACATTTACAGTGTACATGTATTACGATACCGACGCAAGATCGAAAGTCAGTGCGAGGAATAGCGAGGATGGTGCAGCGTCTGTGGGCGAGCATTATGTCGGCTCGGTAACGAGACAAAGTCGCCTTTGCGACGGACAGGGGATTAGAAGACAGCGCGCAGATCTCGTCCGCGTAATATTCCAGTCGATATGCGACCGGGAATTATTAATATTAGCTGGTTCCACGAGAAACCGTTGCCGGTGGTTCCAGCACAGCGGGGATCGTGCAATTTGTTTACCCGCCGATGGGGAATATCAAAAGGACTAGAGGCGGCGGAATAGATAATAAACATCGGCCAATAAAGCCGCCCGAAAATATCCCCGTTGCAACGTATCCGGCCGTTTGTACGCGGCGGCCACCGTTTTCTGTGATCTATGATTATGGATTCCGCGATGTCGATACCAAACGTATAGCTTTTGACGGGGCTCCCATGTGTCGGCGTTCAAGAACCACGCATTCTGCCGAGACCCCGGGCTTTCTCGGAAGAAGGACCAAGGGAAACCACTACGTTTGTATTCCGAACCGCGTGTTTACACGTTCCTCCCCGATTCAACCATTTCTTTGTTACCTAAGGTCGACACTGTTTACACGCTTTGAAACAAGTTACCGTTGCCGATTGCGAAACAGTCGTGCGGATTCGACGGCCGAGCCGCTTCATTGACCGCTCGCGATTTATGGACGTACAGCGAGTTCGCGATATATGTCAACGACACGGGTTTTGTCGGCGGCGTGGATCGTCCAGGAGACATGCCTGAGCCGTGTTATGTTTACACTCCTCGGCGTCCGAGGCCCCTCGTGAGGTATACCCAGCGGTAGTGGGGATAATTCCGCGACGTTTATCATGCAGGCCTCCGCGACATATATAGAGAAATCACTGTATTTTGCTGGACTTCCCTGGGTTCTTCTTCCTTCAAAATATTTCTCTAATTATTAACCGGGTCGATTGGCATACGAGCACAAAAGTCTCGCAAAATCGGACGAATTTATTTAACACGACTGCCACTGTTACTGTTTTAGTAAATCCGTCTTTAAAGAATTGAATTTTTTGTAATACCTGGCTTACGAGATCCGTAAAAAATGGCGGGTTCTAATACTTTTAATTTACCATTATTGCGAAGACACGCGGAATTATTCTACAAATTTATTTCTTCGGATATGTATATATTCTGTAAAAAATGGTTGGAAATCTGGATAAACACATTTTTGTCACTTCTGTAAAGTAATTTTGGTGTTCCGTAAGTCTAATAAATCGAATTAAAATTAACTCTAAACCTATCAAGCGTTAACAGTATCTGGTAAATATTGCCTTCCAAAAATGGCAACCCTAAATTTATTCAGGTTGTCCGTAATTTTCAATATAGTAGATGCTGCAACAAGATAATTTATTCCTCCATATTCCATAAATGGATTTATATAGTTTCAATAATTGTGAAATATCAAATCGGTTATTTCGACCGTGGTGAGTTTAGTGTTAAGTATCACTTAAAAAATATTCTAATTACTTCAATATTCCTCTTGATTTGATGATTTGAATTTCTCCCCCGGCGTGAAATTAACACAGCATCGAGGAATCAGCGCGATGAGGAGATAAAGTTCAGAAATGAACACGTTCGACGATACATTTGCCAAATTGCAAACGAGGTGCTGATACCGCTTAAAATTCAGGGCTTATAGAACATAGATTCCCCGTTATTCAATTCGGTACTCAATATCTCAATCACGGACGCAAACGGGACACCCGAGACCGGCAGCATAGTTTCGTATTTATTATGACTCGAGTAGCGTTCAAAAGGGAACAAACGTCTTCCGGCCCAATACAAATCGCATTGATCCGCAGAACGGAGAAGCTAAATGAGCGAGCGTGGCACGAAACAATATTTATGCTCCCAGGAATTTACGGAACACCACCTACGAAAATCCGTCGAGCGAGTCAGTGGAAATCGGAATCGCTATGCTTGGCACCAGCGTGCTGAAAAATCTTAATATTCGTAACAGACAATTACCTGACAAGAAACGTATCGAACCCTAAAAGTGACACGTATGCGGTGCCTTATGAAAATAAAAAAGGATTGCATTTGTTTAGACTTTGCAGAAGGACTCAATTATTCCTCGTGGAAAGATCCTTATAATCTCAATAATTAGAAAACAGAAAATTGCGTTTCTAAACGAAAAATATGAGATACAGTGATTTCTCTATACATGTCGCCAAAACCTGGATGATAAATGTCGCGGGATTATCCCCACTACCGCGGGGTATGCCCCCGAGGGGCCACGCATCTCGAGAGTGTAAACATAACAAGGCTCATATCTCCTAAACGATATACGACGCTGGCAAAACCCGCGTTGCTGACATATATCGAGAATTCACTGTATTCTTCGAACCCTCTTCGCCGGAAGCAGCGAACAGTGTATAAAAATTAACAATAACCCAACCACTTTGTCAACGCAAAATTTCAAAACAAAAATACCGCGTCTTTGAAGGAACCGTCTAAAAATTCACAAAACAAATTGCAGTTTAATTTTAGGGCGCTATTCGTCTTATACAATGGAGCTTCGGTGAATAATCAATTCCTCAATTCAACCGACGATAGTTTAATCCTTTAGTTACCGTATACTACTATAGCACCGTTTCGCCGACCTTCGCCTATAAAATTGTATAAAAACGTTAAAAGACCGTTTATATTAGTTCCAACACGTGTATATCGTTTCCGGGTGCCAGGAACCGCAACGCAACGGGACTCGCAACAGCCAAAGCGTTAAAATCCCTGTCGCGAGACCAGAATCTTCAAAGATTCGGACGCGTGCAGACGAGCATTCGCAGCTGTATAGCAGACCACACCGCGGGCAAATAGAGTTATCGTTCGGCAAACAGAGAGGAGAGCGACGTTAACAGCGCCGGGGAATACTTTATTCGCGGCCGTTTCATCGCCTTAAACTACACGGCCGGTCCATTCGATGTCCGGCCGCCGCGTTCTCTTATCTTTTACGATTGCCGGCCAAGCGTTCCTCATCCACGAGAACTGACACGAATACCGCAGGCGACAGCGCGAGCGTGCTCGAGCGGAGTTCGCCGCTCGAAATCGGCCTCGTAAACTGCCCGCGATGCTTCGCGGGTGGCTTCTTCCTCTGGGTCAGGCTGAGAATGTGCCTAATCGACGGCGAAACGCGTTCGAAGGGAAGAAAACAAGGGAAGTCTACTGTAATCCTAAAATGATTTTTGTGATTTGTTTTACTCTTTGAATTGACAATTTATTTTCATCCTGAGGACTGTGCTAGCCGAGGCTGAGCACAGATTGTCTTTTATCCGGAAACCCTAATGTTATTAGACTATTAACACGCGGATTCCCAAGGGGGGGGGGGGGTCTTCTCGAACCCATACTCTTCTTTGCTCTCCTAAAAAATCTATGCACTGGAATTTTTTCCCTATCGCAACGGGACTTCCGAATATTAAAGGTGAACGTACAAACGATATTAAATAATTTTTTGAGAATTTTTCACCCAAGAAAAATAGTCCTAATTTAAGAGGGCCGGTGGCATTTTGATGAAGTGTGAAACTACACACGCATAGAAGAAACCCCATATACGTATACGAACATATATTCTAATAAACATATAACCATATATTCTTTTTTACCGATACGTCGTGTGCGATGAAGATCGTCACAGAAAATTATAACCACACTACCTATCGGTCGAAAATCTTAATAATTAGCTTTGTCTATTGACCGTTCGCACGACTATAGCGTGACGATCAACTCCGTCAAGGTCAAACCCATTCCTACCGGCTTAAAGTTTTGCAACCTATGGGTTCGAGGGGCCCCCCTCCCTTAAAAGTGCTAGGGTTAAGGGGTGGAACGAACCTCTTTTAACGAAAAATCCAAATGTTATGAAATTGCGGAGGGTTCATTTTTACCAATAAAAATGCAAGGCAAGCCGAACGTAGCCAACAATGAAAAATCGTCGTCTGTGCAGCATCGCCCGATAAAATCGGTAATCCAACACCATCGAACCAGGAACGCCAAGGATTACCCTCATCAAGGTCCGATGGCCTACATATAGCGTCCCAACTCAAGACAACGTTCAGGAACAATAAGACAAATCCCATCCATGATGTTCGCCGACGACGAGTGCCGGCCAGACGCTAGTCGTGTACCCACAATGGCGGTCTTTATGTTTCCCCGCGGCCTGTTCTAGACACGAGGAACTTCTTTTATTCGATCGGCACGAGAGAGAGAGAGAGAGAGAGAGAGAGAGAGAGAGAGAGAGAGATACAGCCATCTCTCTGAATCGCATCGGAGGCTCGGTGCACTCGGAGCCGAGGGCATTAGCGGCATTAAACCGCGACGGGCACGGTTGACAGCAGACATCGAGGAGCATGTTCTCCTCTTAGGCTACTCAGGGCTGAACGCACATCGCCGAAATAAGCCGCGACGATGAGCCGACTGTCAGTGGGATTATTGTCTTCGGCTTCTTATCTTCGCCGGCGGGGCAGATCTTTCTGCCAGGATCGTGCAGAGACAGAAGTCCCGCGGGACTGGGGGACGTCGGGACGCTGCCAAAGCAACCCCGTCACCTTTGCCAGGCTACCGACTCGATCTACTCTTTACTTTCGTCACGGCTTTCCTGCGTTTCCCCGGATAGACGTGCTCTCTCTTTTCTTATTTCGGGTTGGCCCTGTCCTCATCCCTTTCCTTACACTCTCTTCTCGCCGTCATCTCATCCTCTATCGTCGCTAGACTGCGGATTTTTGCGCAAAATAGAAATTGTCCTTGTCAATTGCGAGACACTCTCACAATAATTTAATTTAAACATCTTGAATTGATTAAGTGTGTGGCTATTCTAATGGGTAAAAATAGACCCGGACACCGCCATTGGAGGGCTAAACAGAATTGAATAATACAAAGCTCTTATTAGTTCATTAGGTTCATCGGTTCATGAAATTAAATGGCAATTTGGATGGGTAAAAATAAACCCGGGCACCGCCATCGGAGGGCTAAACAGAATTTAATAATATAAAGTCCTTAGTTCATACTTACGAACAATATCAGGTTCATCGGGTCATGAAATTCGTGTAACAATATTGTATTGGGATCTGACATGGGGGCGTGGATAATGTTTATAGCTAACCAATATGGCGACGAAGTGCTTGGTATTAACATTGTGTTCGTTGCGTTCTTATATTTCGCAATTAAAATGTTTTTAAGTACGAGTGAAATTTGTGAGTGGGTGGATACAAATCCTGCAGAAAGAAATAACTTTAGGTTTAATCAACACTGTAAGGTTATACGCCAACCTTAGAGTGTTTCTACTTTTCGACAGTAGACGGCGCCACTCAAAATGTCGGATCCCAACACAAGAACTGCTACACTTCCAATCAAAGTCATTTTGTTCACAGTTACTACAACGTTTTCATCCTCATTAATTTCCTAATCTAAACACAAAAATTTATATTCAACGTTTCTTTCTTTAACCTCTGAACTTAACAATTATTTTGGAAAAGTGTGTAATATATTATATTATAATACCCGTATATTCTCGGGCTTTTAAGTTAAGAGGTTAACGCTAGGTTTACGGAACACTGAAAATTACTATGTTACACTATTTTAGAAAAATAACAGAAATGTATCTATAAAAATTTTTATCCACTTTGTAAATAATATATACCCAAAGGAATAAATTTGTTGATCAATTCCTCATGGATGCAGCTTTACAATCTTAACAATCATAAATGAAAAATATTGAAACCTGTCATCTTGACAGGTCCCGTAAACCCAGTGTTACTATTGACAACAGAAGAATAGAATTTTATTTCCATTGAAAAGAAAGGAGTAATATTAATGGTTTAAAGGATTCCGATCGAATGGCAACGGGTTAACACGTTCGCGGACGTGAATGCTATAGCACTCATCTTCACAGTGATGCAAAATGACATGAATGCTATAGCATTCAAATTTTAAAGTCAATTTTTATTCATTTAATTTTATACAACCTTAAGTTTTTGTAATTACCATAGATTTCAAATTGAAATTTGTTTTTGTAATTAATATACATTTCATTTGTCATTACCAATGACAGTTAGCTTATTATTATTGTTTGTGTCTAATCAGATTTCGGATAGTACAACTAGTTTCAAGAAAAATTGCCTGTCCATTTTTGCAGCTCACTGAAATTTTTACTGTCCGGGAACGTGTTCAGAAGATTTGGGGCGCATTGTCTTTGTGTCTGGGAGTGTGGGTTCTTCTTCAGCAACGAAGATCATCTAGCTTTTTTCATCTCCGTCGACTCCTGGCGGCAGCGAGAGGAACTTCTTTTCCGTCGACGAACGGAGGAACGTGGCCGACGCTGTCACCCCGGGTCCCTTCGACACCTCGATTGCTTTACGAGCACGTCAACGGATGTCGACGTGAAACGTAGCCGAGCAATCGTCGCGATTTTTTCATCGCCAGTAGCTCGTTTGTGTGCGAACATGAGAGACGCGTCACGCGATCCGCTTCGGAGAAACGCTCTGCTTTGGGAACGCAATGCAGAGATGAAACGATCAAGAAAGATAAGTCTAGTTTTCTCGCAAAGGAACTTAGATGATCCAAAAATTGCCAACAATTGAAACTGACAAGTGATGATCCCGAACTCGGAAATTCAAAAAATTCTGAAACTTTCGGGAGATGCAGCGCCTATGTAGGTATGCATTACGCTATAGATAGAAAAAATTTAAAAACATTGATATTTTTCGTCACTAGAATTTCCTGCATTAGCAAGGTTCCCTCGGCTCGAAATTTCTGCTTTACTAACGCAAGAATGATGCGACATAACGCAGCGAGTTATGTCATTGGATTTTTATGGATTTATCTGGACTGGGGTCATCGGCGACGTACACGACTTCGTACCGCGGGTCGATCATGATTCAGATTGTTTTTTGTTCCGGGAATTATGGATCGAGGAGTTTTATTGTTCCAGCAATTGACATGCGAGTGTGACTATGAATGCGAAACCTTTTTCGTAAGTGATATTAATGGCTGGGAAAGTTCGTAAATTATACCGCTGATCTTTTATGCAAGATCGACGTTTCTTGAAGTAATTGTAGGAAACGTAACCGTTTGTTTCGTCTTCTATTAACATTTATAACTTTACGAATATGTATAAGTATTCTAAAATTTTTCTGAAGTTTTTATCGTTTTATATTTGCGGCATTTGTTTTTTTCATGAATGCATAAATTCCAGTTTGTGTGTTAAACGGTAGGTGCAGTGTTTACTCGATTTATGTCCACAACACGGGTCTACCCAGGGACATATATCGCCTAGGAGTGTAAACATACGTGTCTACTCGATACATGTCCAAAACACGGGTCTGGCAGGGACAATCGTTCATTACACAAGTAAATATCATCGGAATTATATCATATTTGGTATTATTTTTATTAGAAAAATGCCACGAATATGTTGGCCAAAGTCCCCTAAAAAAATAATAAAAAATAAAGAAGTTTTGTTATTGGATTAATAGTGATCTCCTGGGGTCACACCGATATACTCGCCCCGTGTTATGTTTACACTCCTCGGCGACCGAGGCCTCTCAAGCTTCGCTGCAGTGGGGACAGTTCTGGGACTTTTATCGGTTTGGTATTTGAGACATATATCGACTAAAGACTGTAGTTTCATTTTATTTTCTCATCTCCCGAAACAATTCTTGAACCTAATTTTTCTCGAAGTTCTTTGTTACAAATGTATTCAAGCTATCAAGAAATCCCAATAAAATGGCACGACTACAAAACTGAAACAGTAAAATATAAACTAAAGATTGGAGGTTCGCTAGAAGAATCTTGTAGTTATAAACACCGCCGTTGGATCGTCCCTAATCAATGAAAATTAGTAGCACAATAAGAACTGCGGAGTCAATATAGTATCGTAACTATGAATGCTATCAGCGAATCAAACGATGCCAGCAGGCGTGTTAACATGGTCTCTAATTTGCACACATGAATAACAAAGTGAAACCTCCAAAGTCAATATCATATCGCAACTATAAATAGTGCGAATCAGATAATTCCGAGAAACATCTTACGCATCTGTAACTCGCACGAACGAATCTTAACATAATAATTATAAGCACTATAAAAGAAACGATACCAGCAATCGCATTAACATCGCCCGTAACTTGCAACAATCGCGAGCAACATTTGCATCGGGAACCCCACGTTCCTGCGCGTCGAGTTGCAATTCGAGTTTCACCGAAGAAGAAGAAATGGAACGAATCCGAGGGATCGCCTCGAAAATAGATCAAAGAAGGTTCGAACACCGGTGGATAAGTAATGATACCTCCACCTTGTGTAATTGTAGCAAAAAGGCTCGGCATGCTCGCGTTCGAACGTCCTCGGAGGGATGTTTGAATCGCCAGGATCCGCGCAAGAACAGGACAAGAGGCGGGCATTAACGAATGACAGCGGGGATTAAACGGAGACAGGGCAAAAACCACAATGTTGATTAAACAGAGAACTAGCTGCACGCCCGGTCGGGCCTCTCTTCTGGCTCGAGGAAGCTCTAAATTACCTTTCCCCGAGCATTAACCACCGGTCACTGCACTGGGACCCGGTTTTGTCCAGGAATCCAGGGAGATCATTGAATCGGACCGCCTAATTTGTTTACAATTAACAGATCGACGAACCCTCTTGCGTTCAGAAGAAAATTATTTGCTTCATTTTGTGCAGACGCTCTGAGTGGGCGTGGCTTCGTTGCTCCTTGAAACCAGACTGTGCTTACCAGTCAGTCTTAAAGAAGACTTCAATTAGGTTGTTGCACACGAAATGTCCGATTATTAACAATAAGCATCATTCTAATCATCACATGCAGGATCGCTATAAGGGGAGGAGTTTGAGGAGGAGTTACAAGAAGCAGGGGGCGTTGCTTCGATTATAGTGAATTGTTGAGGTTGCTACGTTGATAGAGACAGTGTTCAGTCAGCATTAAATAACAATCGAGGCGGAAAGTCAACGTGCTAAAAATTGTCTGCTTCTTTTTTCACAGAACGGTCTGAGTGGGCGTGGTTTCGTTGCTCCGGATTCACAGGGTGCCAGACGGAGTGCTCTACGGGGCAGACTTTGACGTCTTCTCTGCTCCACGAAACAATGAAGCGACTGATCTAGAAATGATCATAATTTTTGCACTCGTTATCGGCACAGAGTCGTTAAGGATTGTAGGAGGAGAAAGGGGAGGAGTTCGAGGGAAGGAGAGGAAGTAGGTAGCGCAAGGAGAAACTCGTAGGAGCGCAAGGCGGAAGGAAAGAGAGAATAAGAGGAAACACTACAATAAGCGGCGCCCACCTAGCGAAAACCACCACCCCATCCCGTTTGCGGTCTTCTCTCGGAGCGAAGGGGAGAGGTACAATAAACAGCCCCTTGGGTTCACCGCCGACTTTAATTAATTTTGTATGTGTTGCGGCCGCGTGGCCGCGAGAATGAAGTCACGGGGCACCGCGGAGGCCCGCAGTGGCAGGAGTTCCTCGCTTTGTTCCTTTTCTCTTCCGCTTCAACCCCCCCGTGCGCCCCTCTCGACGATGTCTATGTTGTTCTCCTCGTTCTTTCTCGGTACGAGTGAGCCACGAGGCTCGTGGTCTGGCATCGCCACTCGAAAAAAAAAAAACCGGAGAATAATGCAGCGGGATGCACGTGGCGCAGGACCCTCTCGTCTTCAGCCCTTCGGTAACCGCGACTCTAATTCGTACCGCCTGCGTGTTCGCATTCGACGCGATCGAGAGGTGCGCCAGGAGATCGATTATCTCGCACCGGAATCGAGGGCTGCCCTTCTGAAGTCAAAAGTTTCGCAAATTCGATACGTTGGCTCCCATTTATTAAGCCTATCCTTCTCTTCTTTAATAACACCGCGAACCAGGAGCAGGTTAAATTAACCCCAGCAAATTTAAAACGATAAACATTTCAATTCATATCGAAATGTACTAAAAAGATGTTTTCAGAGCAACGAAACCACGCCCACTGAAGGCAGTCTTAATTGAAAGAATCGGAGCAACGCCCTCCTGAAGCACTCTGAGTAGAAAGAAATAACGGCAGAGCTCACTTATAGCACTATATATATCTTGAGTAACGAAGCTAAATCCTCGTGAGTCTTTCTGGATCGACACGAACGAAGCCAGAGCTCACTCAAGGCTCTCCAAATCGAAATCAACTGAGCCACGCCCACTCGGAACACTCTAAATCGAGAACAAGGTAACCACGCCCATTCCAGGCACTCTAAATTCAAGAGCAATTTAACGATGCCTACATGATGCATTTTAAATTGAGGATACCGAAGCCACGCCCATTCGGAGCACTCTAAATCCAACGTAATGAAGCCGTATCCTCTAAAGACTCTTTAAATCAAGATCGACGAAGTCAGGAGTCCACTCAATGCTTTCGAAATCGAAATAAGCGAAGCCACGCCCACTCAAGGCACTTTGTATCGAGATCATCGAATCCCCGCCCACTCGAGGCACTTCATGCAACAAAATCAAGGGCTAACTCGATGAAAAGGGTGGTTATTCTTTACGCTTGACTCGAATCGAGCATTTCGACCACTGTATCAGTTAGTACACGGGCTCCAAAAATTTCAGAGAGCCGCGGATCGCTGCGACCGACGCTCGGCCACAGTCGTGAGCGGTCGCGAACAGTGCGAGCCGCTTTTTGCCGGGCAAACTTATGCCGGGGAATCGTGCGTGACCGATCGAGGTATCCATTACTTAGCCCGTTGCGGTATTACCGACGAGTGGAGCGTTTTCTTTGGCCGGCCGCGGCGTAAAAAGTCCCCAGAGAGAACGAGATGCGTCGGCTCTCCGTCCCGTGCCCGGTGTGTAATGCTGGGTTTTCGATCCGTGTACCCGATGTTCCCTTCCCGCGGGTCCTGGGAAATTATGCGTGCGTGAGAGCCTAACCGTGGTCCGAACGGAATGCGACACCGCTCGCGAGGAACGTCTGTTGTTCATCAGCGGGGCGATCGCGAGTGATCATTTTAATTGATCCGGCGAGATGAACATTTTTATCGGTGTGTCTCAAGCATCGCTGAATATCGTGAGATGATGCGCTTGTGGGAATTTTTTCTGCAGTTGCAACAGTTGCAATTTTCCCCGAAGTATTCCGTTTGAAATATTTCTGTAGGTTTTCAGTTTGAGCTTTTAAGAATGAAGACTGATAATGAATCAGAGTGGTGCAATAACAAATGTTGTAACATGTTTGTTCATGTATCATCGATTCCAAGAAATTCGTATCCCGTCTTATTTATCTTTCTCCTGACAATGCATTTTTATGCAACTCCAGAACTTTGCACACTCATCAGGAACGGTTTCTACTTAATCTCTTTATTTCAATATGTTTGTACATTAATGCTCCTCTTTACGCTTCAGTATATTTGTTTGCACATTAATGTCTCTCGTTATGCGTTAATATATTTTACTTGTACATTAATGTCTTTTTTCATACTTCCATACATTTATTTGTACATTAATGTCTTTCCTTATGCTTTAATATATTCGTGCACACATTAATGTTTCTCTTTATGCTTTCACTCATTCATTTGTACATTAATGTCTTTCTTCGTGCCTTAATATATTTATTCGTACATTAATGTCTTTCTTTATGCTTTAGACCATTTATTTGTATATTAACGTCTCTCTTTATGCTTTAACATATACATTTGTACATTAATGTCTTTCTTTGCGCTTTCATTCACTTATTTGTACATTACCGTTCTCCTCTGTACTTTCACACGTTAATTCGTAGAGGTTTGTCTTCGGAATTATTATATCCATATTAAATTGTTATATTGAAATTAATTAATACAGTGTTTACTCCGTGTACGTCCAAAACACGGGTATACCCCGCGGTAGTGGGGATCATTCCGCGACGTTTATCATCCAGGCCTTGGCGACATATATCGAGAAATCAGTGTAATCATGTTAGGTTCATTGTGCTAGAAACAAAGGAGCAGACGCATTTTTTTAAGGATCATGTGAGGGTGTGCGTCAACAATAGATATCGTTCTCGGTACGAAACGAGTGGGAAGGAAACGTGGTCGGTATCGTAAGCCGATACGAGCCGCGTTCCGACGCGGTGCATCCGTACAGAAATATGCAATATTTATTTCGGCGCACGCGCCTGCATATTCGCGTGTCCCGTGCATACGCCGGGGCGAAACGTGAGAACCGAAATAAAGATTCGGACGACACGCGGGAACCGGGGTAAACCAGAAATACGCGTGAATTGAAACTCGCATCCTGGCAGTGGCTCCGCGCTCCGCTCCGCTCTGCTTTGCTCTGCTCCGCTCTACTCCGCTCTGCTCCGTTCTCTGCTCTCGTTTTGGAATAGCGCTCGTTAATTGCCCCTCGAGCCGCTCGGATTACACTTCAATTATCCAAACAGAGCGATCAACCGCGAGCCGTTCGCCTACAATACGGATTCTCCTCCGCCGGGAAATTCGCGAAACCTTCCGAGGAACATTCCATTGTCCCGCGAATCTCCGCGCTTGCATCCGTTTGCACGGTTTTGCCGGCGAGGTTAATGCTTTCTGCTAATAGGTCGATTCATTATACGAGGGATTTTAGAATTCTGTGTTAATAGACTGTACTTTGGAGACCGCGGAACCTCGGACGATCGTTTACGTTCATTTCGAAAATGAACGCGGTTCGTGCTAGTAGTAAATTGAGTGTCTTCAAAATTAAATTCTTGTTGAGACAACCTCGAATGAAAATCCCGTAGATTGTAGATTTAGTAGATTGAACTCTTTAAAGAATGGAATTCCCGGTGACGAGCCTTTAATTTGTCATACAAGTAATTATAATTGATAATAGTAGTAGATCGTACTTTGAAGAATGAAATTCCCGATGACGATCCTTAGCTTCACTTTATGAGCGACTTTATTGCTTTATGCTAATGGTCACTTCATTATACAATTCATTGCACCGTGTTAATAGATTGTATGTGGGAAAATTAGAAATCCTTTACTTCATTGTATAGACGATTTTAATTCCTTGTTTTAATTCTTCATTTACTGATACAATCGTTATATCAAAGAATGGAATTTCGGATGGCTGTCCCTCATTTTCAAGAGACTTTATTATTTAATAAGTCCTGATGCATTCTTTATGCTAATAATTATGTATTGTGTAAGTATTAGTAACATGACTATCTGTGGATTTAAATGAAATTTTACTATCTTATTTCGTTTCTATTTACCAGTTTGATAGATATAAATATTAAACATATATATATATATATATATATATATATATATATATATATATATAATATTAAATATAATTTAATTGAGCCATTCCACTTCATGTCAGTAACCAACATTTTTATACGATATACAGCGATTCTATATAAATTATACGATATAATATCATATCAAATATAAATTGATTTCTGACCACGCAAAAATATAGAAATCCACAATTTTGCTATTTGTCAACAAAAATATTAAAGAGGTTATAAAAAGACATTGAAAGTGAGTACCCAGGTACCCGATTATTGGCATAAGGGTTCAAGTATTGACGTTCCACTTAAGAGTTAAAAAATAATATTCCTGATTCCATACTATATTTTTCCAGGGGGAAAAACTTGCTTTTTATTAATGCATCGTTTCAAAATGAAATTCGAAATGTTAATTTCAATTGGCCAATAAAATCCCCCAACTTGTTGCGCGGCTACCACCAGAAATCTGAAACTATCAAAGCTCTCGCGCATGAATCCACCAACAAGTATCACCATTCCGAATCATTTCGTCTGGTCGCACGAAATCTCGGCGACGACGACGACGACGACGACGACGAAGAAGATGAAGGAGAAAGAGAAAAGGACGAGCTCGCCCGGTTATTCGCTTGTCATTAACAATAAACACTCGGCTATCGGGACAACGATCGGCAGCGTGGGCGTGGATGGCAGGCGGCGTTGAAACGATTACCGAAACTGCTGTTCAGTGGCAGCGTTTACAGGGCCGAGTCGACGAAAAATTTGTACGCGATAGGGTGGGAAAGACGAGTTTGGACGCGGGCCGAGGAAAAATCTGACTGAGCCTCCCCGCGATACGGGTTCGGCTAAAATATTGAACGAGGAACGTAAAGGGAAGGAAAGAAAAGAAAAGGGAGCCGCGGCGCGGCGATGGCACACAGGAATGTAGCAGCTGCGGGGCTCATTCACATCCGCGCACAGTGGAATTCTTACTACCGCACTCGCGGTTTCTCTCGGGGTCGCCGTCCAAGTTACAAGTATAACCGCACTGAATGCCCGCCCAGTACCTACTTCCATTTCATTCTGGAACGTTTTGCAAACGACGTGCTTCTCTCGAACCGAGCCGCACGCGCGCGCTTCCTCGCGAATCATGCTGCCGAATTATCAGAACCCGTCAACCAATTTTTCTGCCAATCTCGGGCACCGATTACCTCGTCCATTTGCTTCAAATACACTCTAGTACAGTACAGTATATTCGGGTGTATTATAATGTATTTTAGAATATTATAGTGTATTCGACTATATTATACTGTATTCGAGTATATTATAATGTATTCTAATATATTATAGTATATTCGAGTATATTATACTGCATTTTAATACATTATGGTGTATTCGAGTATATTATACTATATTCGCGTATATTATAATGTATTCTAATATAATATAGTATATTCGAGTATATTATAGTGCATTTTAATACATTATAGTGTACTCGAGTATATTATACCATATTCGCGTATATTATAATATATTCTAATATATGATAGTATATTCGAGCAAATTATAATGTATTTTAATATATTATAGTGTATTCGAGTATATTATACTATATTCGCTTATATTATAATGTATTCTAATATAATATAGTATATTCAAGTATATTATACTGCATTTTAATACATTATGGTGTATTCGAGTATATTATACTATATTCGCGTATATTATAATGTATTCTAATATAATATAGTATATTCGAGTATATTATAGTGCATTTTAATACATTATAGTGTACTCGAGTATATTATACCATATTCGCGTATATTATAATATATTCTAATATATTATAGTATATTCGAGCAAATTATAATGTATTTTAATATATTATAGTGTATTCGAGTATATTATACTATATTCGCGTATATTATAATGTATTCTAATATAATATAGTATATTCGAGTATATTATAGTGCATTTTAATACATTATAGTGTACTCGAGTATATTATACCATATTCGCGTATATTATAATATATTCTAATATATTATAGTATATTCGAGCAAATTATAATGTATTTTAATATATTACAGTGTATTCGAGTATATTATAGTATCTTCGAGTATATTATACTATATTCGCGTATATTATAATGTATTTTATATATTTATTATAATGTATTTTAGTATATTATAATGTATTTTAGTATATTATAGTGTATTCGAGTATATTATAGTGTATTCGAGTATATTATACTATATTCGAGTATATTATAATGTATTCTAGTATATCATAGTATCCTTTAGTATATCATCTAGATACTAGTAGTAGAATGTATCGCAATTGTTCGTAAATTCTAAAAACATCACGTAGTGGGTGCGAATCAATTTGCACCTCGAATTACTAAAGTTAAAAAGAATGTATTAGAGTTAACGAAAATTGAACTACTAACTATTGCGATATACTGTACACAGGAGTACATACAAGTAGAGTTGCAATAGTTTTTTAGGTCCATTGAGAAGAAAATCTGTTGAAGGAAAGTCTCGAACGTCTCAGGTTAAGAACCCGAAGAGCTTCAGGTGAGGGGCAGCATCTCTGCACATAGCACACGGTACTCGTGGGAATACCGTGCGGGAATATATCCGGGATTATTTCATACATTACAAGGCAATAACGTATCGCGGCTGGATGCAAGGTTAACGTGGCTACGATTAAAGTAATCGGCCGTGGAATCGATAAGGCGTGGCTTATTTAGGAAGTGATAATTGCGATATTTATGAGCGGCCGTTGCATGGAACACGGGTCGTTAACGTTGCCCGTTAAATATCACTTAGTTGCAAAACCAGCTCTCCGGTTATCTCGCCGAGATAAGGCAAAACGTTTCCTGCTCCATGGGGTTATTGATTGAAAGGGAGAATGAAATTTATATCGCACGGTATGTGGATACATACCTAACCATCGAATTATTAATAGCGACCGTTCTGTCAGATTACCAGCCCGATATAGATTGCGAAGTGTACTCTCAAAATTCTGGCCGTAACGTAACAGGAATTGGCCTCTGGCCTAGAGAATCGGCCTCTAGCTATTCAAATCTACCAACAACAATTGCTTAACGAACAAATCGAAATTCGAAACACTTTTTGCGAAACGTCTTTTACAATTTTTCATTTTTGCTATAAAATTTGATAAGCAAAACTGTTTCACAATTCTCACAAATCTTTGCTTTTTCTATGGATGAATTATTTTACAGGAAGTAATAATTTTGCTACACTGGAGGCACCTCCATTGTTTACTCAATGTAAAAAGGACACCGAAATATTCCAAATAATAAGTATGGTGGCTCTTATATATGGTGGATCTATATTGCAGGGAACTACATCTTCAGCAACAGCAACGAGTCGCAACAGTTGCAAAACACAAATATAAAATGTAAAACGTGAACTCTCCTCGAAAATGTTTATTTCTAACATGATCTTATTCTTCGGGGCAAACAGTGATCCTTAGTTGGACACTGTTGCAAATTACGCTCGGCAGGAAGTAGAGAAATCTTCTACAGCAGCAGCAGCAGCAATGACTCACAAAAGATCCTCCGGAGGCATCTGCAGGGTTTAAATAAGGGGCGTAGCAGATCGTACATCGAGTTCTGTTACACGAACAATGATTACCCTAACGCTCGTTCAGCCGCTATAACGAACACCTTAGTGGTAGCATCTCGATGCTCGAGAGAAAGACAGAGAAGAAGAGCGACAAAGAGAGAGGCAACGTTACATCAGCCACGGACGAATATCCCTTTGGTGAAGCGTTATCTAGCCGTGCTCGGTCATAATGCAATCAGAATATTCCTCGCGGTGAGGAGAAGAAGGAGATTAGAGGGCACCACTCACGGCATGCTATTTACTTTGAACTATTCTCGGCACCGCGGCCGAAACACACATTATCCGTCGCCGACTCCACGGCGACGGTGTACTCGCGGCTCCCAGAACCATCATCCAAGGAAACCTACTGATATCCTCGATAAACGATGCCCCGCAACCAAAATATCCTCACCGAGATCCGGTCAGATCGAGGAACAAGTACCCAGGCTACCGAGCGGCCGACGGAAACCGCTTAATTAACCTTCGTTCACTTCCCGAGTCGAAATTAAACCATTTTCTACGTTAGAGACTATACAATCTCGTATGGTCTCTGTGATTACTGCGGAATCTTCATACAGTTATGGCACCTGCAAATTTATGAGATACAAGCAGACATTTATACCGTTCAAATGTAACGACATTCTTACATTAGTCCTACTAGAATGAATCTTTTAGAGTGTCTGAAGAGGCTCAAGAAAGACATAAGAAGGTTTAGGATTGGCCACACAAGGAAGAATTCGCGTGTATCTACAAACTACGACTTAACAGCAATGCTGTTAATTACTTCTGATCCCATCATAAATTATTATAGGGTGATACCGCAAACAAAAACATACAAGTTCACTACCGAAAGGTGTGTTAGATCTACTTTTAACAAGAACTTCCGACTAGTCCCATAAGTAACTTAGTTAATAGCGACAACGATATTCGCGAAGAATTATTTTTATATTGTTATATTTAGATATTATTGTTATACTTATTTAATATTATATTTTTATATTTGTTTCCATAATTTATATAATATTTTTCGATATAAATATTATTTTTAAAGATTCCACATATGTTGAATCTCATTTCATGACCTAACAGAAAATTTCAATCGGTTTGAAGAAGCATGAAACGATCTATGATTTTTTTCCACTTAGAATGGCCATTCGCGACACTGTGCATACGTCAGATGGCGCTGCCGTTTTCCGGTCGTTCCAATCCACAACAATTATGTTGTGATGTGGTGGATGTTGGGAGTCATGGTCTTTCATTTTTGGAAATATCAGTACATTGTAATCGATGTCTGTAACAAATATATTTTCTTCCTCTTCTTACGTTCTTTAACGTCGAATTGACAATAGGGTGTAACGCAATCAAACGTTGTTTAAGCAGACTGTTCTATATGCATGTTCTGAGGCAGTACAATATTTTTTACCCATTTGCGTCAAAAGGAAGGACGTTTGAATAATTTGTACATATTTGTTACAGAGATGTCTACGCACATTACTAATTATATCGGCAGATTAATTTTTTTGTACAGTAAGATAACGCACGTGTGCATTGGTGACGCAACTGTAGCGTCCGGTCGCACGCACACAAAAGAGTCTTTCTTTCGTGCAAACGGCCAACGCAATTTACGACTCTCGTTCGACGAAGCTATTTTTGAGTGGACATTTTCCAGACCTAGTCGAAGTATGTTTATTAGAGTTTTGTCCCAAAGTCCTCAATAGCAAACTGAGACCGTCATAAATTAAGAGACGAACCGAAGGGCACTTGAAGCGGACCCAACGGTCTATCGACACTTGGGTCAAGCATGAGTGGCCCGGAGGAAAGTCCCATCATCTTCTCCGATCACCTCGCCGTTCCGAAAACAAACACGCCAAGGGCGGAAGGAACGGGGGTGAGACGAAGAAAGAACAGCTCTGATTGGAAGGACCCAAAGCGTGGGTTAGCCAATCAGGGTTGTTTAGGATTTTTACCAGGGCAAACGAAGGCGTTAGAATTAGGTTGTACAGGACTTTCGAGGAGTCACTCAGAAGTCGTCGCGAGATACACTTCGCATAAAATTGTACAGTCGCGAACGATACCTGTATATATAGAGATTAAATTGAGTTCGCCAGCAAAGTTTAGTTCACGATAAATAGACCCTATCCACATTGGTGACCCCGACGTGATCCTTGTGCTGTGCGAATTAGACATAGTGTTCGCGGACAATTTTTTTTAGTTAGTAGTGTAACATAGTTTTTAGTTTCTTTGGACACAACGTGCCGATAGACATATAATATGAATCCCGTCAACGCGAGTAACAACAGTGCGATGCCGGAAGTATACCGCGTCGGTATTCGTGTGCCGCCGTTTTGGCCGGAACAGCCAGCCGTCTGGTTCCACCAGATAGAGGCGCAGTTCGCACTGAACGGCGTCACGGTAGACGCGACTAAGTTCTACTACGTGATGTCGCAGTTAGAACCGAAATACGCGTTGGAGGTGCAGGACATTTTTGCGACACCTCCAGCAGCGGACAAGTACGAGACGCTGAAGCGGGAGCTCATCCAGCGCCTATCCTCCTCGCAAAGCAAGAGGATTTTGCAGCTCCTGGAGAAGGAGGAGATCGGCGACCGTTCTCCATCGCAGTTCCTGCGCCACATGCAGAACCTCGCCGGGAAGACAGTGTCCGACGACTTCCTGAGGACGCTTTGGGCCAGCAGGTTGCCCGCGATGACCAGGGCCGTTGTCAACGCCCAAACGGACCTACCGCTCGCGAAACTCGCAGAGATCGCGGACCACATCCAGGAGGGGGCCGCGCAGAGTCAGGTGGCCAGCATCGCGACAACCAAAAAGGACCTCACGGAAATTCTGATAGACAGACTAGAAAAATTAGAGCTGAGCGTAGCCGAACTCAGCCGGTCGCGTTCTCCCCGGAGGCAAGGCGGACCCAAATACCGTGGTCGCTCGAAGTCCGGAAGGCGACGGCGAAGCGCATCGCCTAGGAACAAGGAGCACTGCTGGTACCACCAGGTGTTCGGTACGCGGTCGACGAAGTGTCGCCC
This sequence comes from Halictus rubicundus, assembly GCF_050948215.1. Classification (NCBI taxonomy): domain Eukaryota; kingdom Metazoa; phylum Arthropoda; class Insecta; order Hymenoptera; family Halictidae; genus Halictus; species Halictus rubicundus. Next base: position 6,007,102 of record NC_135155.1, read on the forward strand.
ACCGTGCTCGTTCCATTCGGGAAACGCGAGTGCCCTCCACTGAACGCGGCAGTCAGTGATGGCCCACGTACCTGCCGCCTTTTCGTGCTAGAGCGGACACGCAATGAGGAGTATCTCATTGACACCGGATCGGACCTCTGCGTGTACCCTCGAGCTTACATAAGGGGTCGGCTGTCCAAGGAGAAGTACGAGCTGTCTGCTGCCAACGGGTCCGTGATAAACACGTACGGATTGAAGCCGGCGAACCTCGATCTGGGTCTTCGACGAACCTTCACCTGGAGATTCGTCATCGCAGACGTGTCGAAGCCCATCATCGGAGCCGATTTTCTTTCCCACTACGGACTACTGGTGGACCTCAAAGGCAGACGACTCCTGGACGAGACGACAACCTTGGCGACAACGGGGAGGATCGCCGCGGTGGATATGCCGTCGGTCAAGGCGATCGTTGGAGACTCGCGGTATCAAGACCTCCTGGCGGAATTCCCAACCCTTTGGCGCCCCAACATACGCAGCGAACGGCAAGTAACGCATGACGTGGTACACCACATAATTACGACACCCGGTCCCCCGATTTTTAGCAAACCGCGCCGGTTATCACCGGAACTGTTTAAGAGCGCCAAGGCAGAATTTGAGGATCTGTTAAATCTCGGCTACATCCGTCCTTCTAAGAGCCAGTGGGCTTCAGCCCTTCACATGGTGGCGAAGAAGGGCAACGGATGGAGACCTTGCGGAGATTACAGATTGCTCAATGCTCGCACAGTCCCCGACCGTTACCCGATCCCTCATATTGAGGATTTTTCGAGGATGTTATCCGGAAGGAAAATTTTTTCGACTATAGATTTGGTAAGAGCTTACCACCAAATTCCAGTCCATCCGGATGACATCCCGAAAACCGCGATAACGACGCCGTTCGGATTGTTCGAATACTTAGTCATGCCCTTCGGTTTGAGAAACGCTGCGCAGACGTTCCAGCGGTTTATAGATACCGTGATAAGGGGACTTGATTTCTGTTACGCATATCTCGACGACATTTTAGTGGCGTCGAGTTGTGAGGCGGAGCACAGAAATCACCTGCACGCGCTTTTCTCACGTCTTCAAGAGTATGGCGTGGTAATCAATCCGAACAAGTGCGTGTTCGCGGAATCGCGGGTAAAGTTTCTAGGTTATGAGGTCAGCGCCGAGGGTACCAGACCACTGGCCGAGAAGGTCAAAGCTATTCAGGAGTACCCGAAACCCACAACGGTTAAGCAACTGCGGGGGTTCTTGGGTATGGTAAATTTTTACCGTAGATTTATACCCGGCGCGGCTTCATTGCAGGCTCCGCTTAACCAGCTGTTGCGGGGAAGCAAGCTGAAGAGCAATGCTCCCGTCCAGTGGACGAGCGAAGCGGAGTCTGCCCTAGAAGGGCTTAAGACTGCCTTGGCGAACGCAGCATTATTGGCTCATCCGTCGGACGATTCGCGACTCGCGATCATGGTAGACGCATCCGATTTCGCGTTAGGCGCTACCTTACAGCAACGACAAGGCGGTTCGTGGCAACCGCTAGCTTTTTGCACGAAAGCCTTGTCGCCGGCACAGCGAAAATATAGCGCGTACGATCGCGAATTGCTCGCCGTTTATACCGCGATTCGACATTTCCGTCACGCGGTAGAGGGTCGCGATTTCACGATATACACGGATCACAAGCCAATAGTGTTCGCGTTTAAACAGAAACCGGATAAAAGTACACCGAGACAGTTCCGATATCTCGATCTGATCGGACAGTTTACGACGGACATACGGCACGTCAGCGGGAAGGATAACGAGGTCGCAGATGCACTTTCGCGAATTGAAACGGTAACCGCGCCGCTGAATTACGCAGAATTAGCGGACTCGCAAAAGCGAGACGTACAGTTACAAGGTTTCTTGAATGCATCTGATACCTCGTTAGACTTAAAACTGATACGCATGATCAACAACGATGCACCCGTTTATTGTGACGTGTCCACCGGGAACCTGCGTCCGTACGTAACACCCTCCTTCCGACGCCAAGTTTTTGACGCCGTACACGGATTGTCGCACCCGGGAGCGAAGGCGACAGTCCGTCTGGTAAAACAGCGTTTTGTTTGGCCGTCAATGGAGAAGGATTGTCGAGATTGGTGTCGGAATTGTCTCGCTTGTCAACGAGCAAAAGTCGGTCGACACGTCTCGAGCGAGGTAGGCACCTTCGCGCCGCCGTCGAGCAGGTTCGAGCACGTGCACCTCGACCTGGTAGGACCACTACCTGTGTCCAGGGGCAATAAATACTGCCTTACCTGCGTCGATAGGTTTACGCGTTGGCCAGAAGCCTTCCCACTCGAGAATATCGAGGCCGAAACTGTGGCGCGCGCCTTTGTTTCGGGGTGGATAGCACGTTTTGGGACACCGGCGAGAATTACCACCGATCAGGGCCGGCAATTCGAGTCCCATCTTTTCAAGCAATTGAATTCATTGCTTGGGTGCTCGCACCTGAGAACTACCGCTTACCACCCCGCAGCAAACGGTCTAGTGGAACGCTTCCACCGACAGTTGAAGGCCGCGATAAAGTGTCGCGCCGACGATCGGTGGACCGATGCGTTGCCTGCCGTTCTGCTGGGTATCCGCGCCGCGCACCGCGACGACCTTAAGTCATCCGCGGCCGAGTTGGTTTACGGCGAAAACATACGCTTGCCAGCGGAGATATTCAGCGACGAGCCGATCGGAGTATCCGATCCGGCGGAATTAGTACGCCAGCTCCGCGAGCATTTTAGAGACATACGACCGGTGAACGGATCACGTCACGGACAGAGGAGGATTTTTGTATTTAAGGACTTAGAGACGACATCGCACGTCTTTATTAGAACAGACGCGGTGCGAACTCCTCTACAAAATCCTTATGACGGTCCATTCCCAGTCGTATGTCGAAACAAGAAAACTTTCGTAGTGCGGGTTCGAGGCAAAGAAACTACCGTCTCAATTGACAGGCTCAAACCCGCCTATATATTAAATAACGACATAGACGAGGAACGCGACCAGAATCATGTCAAAGTTCCGGATAAACCACAAGCTGGTACGCGAGAATCTGTACATACTCGTTCGGGTAGGCGAGTATGTTTCCCCGACCGCTTACAGGTCGGATTCTAACGCTTGTAAATAGTCGAGATAAGTTTTTTGTATATAGTAGTTTTAGGTCTAAACGTAAGTTAGTTTATGTAGGATAAGTAGAATTAGGTAACGTTTGCACTGGTAAGGGGGTGATGTAGCGTCCGGTCGCACGCACACAAAAGAGTCTTTCTTTCGTGCAAACGGCCAACGCAATTTACGACTCTCGTTCGACGAAGCTATTTTTGAGTGGACATTTTCCAGACCTAGTCGAAGTATGTTTATTAGAGTTTTGTCCCAAAGTCCTCAATAGCAAACTGAGACCGTCATAAATTAAGAGACGAACCGAAGGGCACTTGAAGCGGACCCAACGGTCTATCGACACTTGGGTCAAGCATGAGTGGCCCGGAGGAAAGTCCCATCATCTTCTCCGATCACCTCGCCGTTCCGAAAACAAACACGCCAAGGGCGGAAGGAACGGGGGTGAGACGAAGAAAGAACAGCTCTGATTGGAAGGACCCAAAGCGTGGGTTAGCCAATCAGGGTTGTTTAGGATTTTTACCAGGGCAAACGAAGGCGTTAGAATTAGGTTGTACAGGACTTTCGAGGAGTCACTCAGAAGTCGTCGCGAGATACACTTCGCATAAAATTGTACAGTCGCGAACGATACCTGTATATATAGAGATTAAATTGAGTTCGCCAGCAAAGTTTAGTTCACGATAAATAGACCCTATCCACACAACTAAAATCGTCTGTGTGAACCATGTAATGCAAAAATGGCGCAAGTCAAAAGACTTAATCCATGGATAATGAGCAATTAAGTGGAAGTTCTATGTATAGCAGAATATCGAAGAATGTTACGTATCTCTTGTGCAAATCAGGCTAACGTTATATTACAGCTATTCGATTTACTGAGGATTAAACAGATACATTCAAACAACTTTTGAAAAATTCACACAACTTTTGCAGTAAACTGCTCAAAAACTTGTGGACGTCGTATACACCGTCAGTAAGAACTACTACCTAAAATAACACGGTACTATTTATTGGTCGTATCGACAAACTTTCTAATGAATTATGCAACATTGTGGGCGACACATCAAATGTGCATAATGTTATTCTCTTTATATGTCATTTTTTCCGAGATATCAAGGTGACCTCGAGTTTTTTCAAAGTCAATGCACCTTTTTTCTAATGCCACGTTGTTGCCGATGGAAGGACGAATTCGGCGACCAATAATAGGATGACCTTCAAAAAACTTTTGAGTCAATGTCACCTTGACATCTCGGGGAAAAAAATACAAAAAAGTCAAATTGTACTCGTTCAACCCTTAAAATAAAGTTTGTTGATACACCCCAATAGACATTTCATACGCAACAACCTAATAGATGATGTTACTGGGGGTGACCTGTTGGTTCACAAATTGAAATTGCTGTTGCTATTGAAGGATCTATTAAAGAGTCTTTTGAAAGACTTCTGAAAATTAATAGAACAATTGAAAGAATAGACTTTTGAAAATCATGAGATATTAACCCTTTGCACTCGGCACTATTTTCAATGTAAAATTAAATTTTTCTTCCGTCTTACAATATTTTCAATTTATTCAAACGAAACTGATCCGATTTCTACATACAGTGTTTGAATGTTTAGTAATCTATTAAATACAAATATTGTAATGTAACAAGTACATTGTAATATTTTTTGTAATTTCTTTGAAATAATGTCACAACTATTTCTGGTGGTGCTTCAGAGTCACCATTCGAGTGCTAAGGGTTAAAATTGACATGCATATGACATATTAAAACAATTTAATGTGTGCTCTTGTCTCAGGGACGAGACAAGAAAAATGTTCGAACCGGCGAAACCGTGGTCTAACCGAGCACGCTGACGGATCGGCAAGAGAGAAAAAGAGAAGAGAGAGAAACCGGGAGAGTAGGGGATGGAAAAGCGGGGAAGAGGAAAGAAAAAGCTGAATGAACGCGGCCGGGGACACAATGGACCACTGTTGTTCCCGGGACTCTCGGTGCTGAGACAATGCCGGCTCCCGGATTCAGTTAACAATCCGTGTCGCGAACATGGGGACGCCGTTAGATAAGACCGTCGAGACTCGCTCGAACCTCTTCGAACCTTTTCTTTTCAATCGGATGGAAAACGTTCGTTCGCCCGGGAGAGATGGCATAACAGAATGTCACGGTAATGGCGCAGGATGGAAACATTGTGCCACGGGTTTTCGACGAACTCTCTACCGTCCCATTCTTCCCTGACGAGAGAATGGCGACGCGATCGCGAGAAATCATCCCTCTGTCTCTCTCCAACAAGAGAGAGGGAGAAAGAGGGGAGGGAGGGAGAGCGCGAAAACCGTGGAAAATTTTATAATTGGCGACGAAGATGTTCAAGCATGTCTGCCACCTCTTTCTAGCTGTTCGAGGCGGATCTGTTGAGATCGTCGAGTCCCAGGGAACTTAAATAGTTTGTTTATCAACGGAACGAACAACCGGAGCGTAACAGACGAAATATAATTTTTCGAGGGAAAATTATGGAATCTTTCTTACCCCCCCTCTCTCGCTCTCTCTCTTTCTCTCTCTCTGTTGGAACGTCGGAATCCCGGCCGGGAGAAGCGGTTATCGTGCGTGAATAATACTCCGTAATTGGAAGCACGTGTAATTTCGCTTACAGCCCGTGTTATTATTTCTGACGCGTGTTCGGATGCTAACGATCCGAGAAGTGCTCCGAGGAACGCGTAATCGACGGAATTAACGGGTTCGCGGCTTGAGCTCAGCCTGTGGGACACCATCGAAGCCCTGGTTCGATGACAATCGACCCTTCGGTAATCGCGTAATTAATTGGGTCTGTAAATATCTCGAACGGTTTTTGAAGGTGTTTCTTTTTCGGGCGATGGGAGTCCATGTCCTGTTTCCAGGAGGAGAACAAATGTGAAACTTCGCTCTTTCGGGTTGGTGAGGGATGAAAAGCTTCGACGGGAGGATACGAATACGTTGATCACTGCTTCGGTGATGTGTGGGCGTTGCAGTTCTATGTACGGATTGAGAAATTAATTTTTGTTGGGCTGCTGGCGGGTGAACTGAATTTGTTTAGGTTGAATTAATTTTGTCGAGTTTTAGGGTGCAAGAGGTCTAAAAGGAGATGTATAAAAATGAGTATCTGCAATTGAAAATAGTGGAAATGGCTCCAGTCGTTTGCACACAATTTTTATTGTGCATAAAGCTCCGCAGTCTAAAGGAACGGTAAAATCTCAATACTAAAAATTCAAGTAAAATACAGATTTGCAAATCAATCGTTATTGTCACGTATTCGAGTAATTTAAACTTGCTATGATTTTTAGGGTGCAAGAGGTCTAAAAGGAGATGTATAAAAATGAGTATCTGCAATTGAAAATAGTGGAAATGGCTCCAGTCCTTTGTACACAATTTTTATTGTGCATAAAGGTGCGCAGTCTAAAGGAACGGTAAAATCTCGATACTAAAAATTCAAGTGAAATACTAAAAATACAGATTTGCAAATCAATCGTTATTGACACGTATTCGAGTAATTTAAACTTGCTATGATTTTTAGGGTGCAAGAGGTCTAAAAGGAGATGTACAAAAATGAGTATGTGCAATTGAAAATAGTGGAAATGGCTCCAGTCCTTTGCACACAATTTTTATTGTGCATAAAGGTGCGCAGTCTAAAGGAACGGTAAAATCTCGATACTAAAAATTCAAGTGAAATACTAAAAATACAGATTTGCAAATCAATCGTTATTGGCACGTATTCGAGTAATTTAAACTTGCTATGATTTTTAGGGTGCAAGAGGTCTAAAAGGAGATGTACAAAAATGAGTATGTGCAATTGAAAATAGTGGAAATGGCTCCAGTCCTTTGCACACAATTTTTATTGTGCATAAAGCTCCGCAGTCTAAAGGAACGGTAAAATCTCGATACTAAAAATTCAAGTGAAATACTAAAAAGACAGATTTGCAAATCAATCGTTATTGGCACGTGTAATTTAAATTTGTTATGATTCTTAGGGTGCAAATGGGCTGAAGGAAGGGAAAATTTCCGAAGTTTTGCAGAAAACGAACGCGGATGGAGCAAGGGCTGTCCCTTTGTGAGTCGCTTGAGAAACACGGAGGAGCGCCTGGAAGAAAAGTCTGGTCCGAAAGTCCGTTAACGAGACTACAAAAAATTACTATCGGATGATCCGCGCGCGGAGGGTTGCGTACAATAGTGAACGGTCGCCTTTGAGTTGAGGCCTGGCTGCACATAGGAATGCAATTAAAATACCCACGATGGCGAGAACCGCGGGATAGCGGGCGGAGGGTGGCAAGACTATGGCTCTCGTGTCCCGTCGGAACAATGGGCCACAATGTTAATGAGGAAAATAATTATATGAGAGTTCATTTTCTTCCTCGAGAAAATCGGATGCGGAGAGAGGAGAAGGCTGAAGGAGGCGCTAGCACCCGGGCAAGGAAGAGTACCAAGTAGAAAGGGGGTGTTCCGTAATGCGAGCGCCAAGTGGTCCAGACGTCGTCGTGCATGCACTACTGGCGACGCCTCCAACCCTTAACACAAGCGAAAACCCTGTTCCTCTACAAGGTAAGACGTCCGTCCGACATAAGTATTTTCTAATTAACGGTGCTGTGCACGCGTGATACCTTGCGCCCCTGCGAACCACGATTAGGAGCACTCCAACACCGTCAAAGAGAAACGGAGCGTCACTCTCTGCGGTGGAGGCTGTTTTTCTTGGTGATACAATGATCGATTCGAAAATTACATCGACTAAAATTAGACGAATTAATAGAGGAACAATGTCTGCTTTCTGGTGAATCCGAAGAAAATCAAAATTGTACAAAAACAATAGGATGGGGGTTTCAACCCTTAGCTGGTCGGATCCGGAAAATCTGAGCTGTCACTCTCGGTGACACGATGATTCAAAATTAGATGCCATATCTGTTCTGTGATAAATCGAAATTGAGAAAACTGTAGATCTCCGTGCACATTTGTGAACTTAATATCTTAGTGTGCAATTTAATTTCGAGGTTTTTTATTTCATTTGAGGATTTTCCGGAAAGATTGTCAATAGAATATGAATGAAGAAAATATAATGTATATTCATAGTATGAATAGAAGAAAAGAACGTATGGATACGAAATGCGAAGTGTACAGAATAATAATAGTTGTAATGTAATTACAATGTAATTATAACTGTTATGCGACTGTTGTATAACTATGACACAAAAAAGATTAATATTTTCTAACTTATTTTCAAACAATAGTATAAGAGCAAATACGAGACTTCACCGTGTAAGTAGAAAAGGACTCCTTTGATCAGACACGTCGTCTGACCAAATCAATTGCGCTTCTCCCATTGATCTAAGCTTTCGACTTAAGATAATTATTATAAACTTATGATAAATAGTATATTACCAATATTTCAAGATCTTCAACATAGGATTTTTATCCTACGAACAATATATATTATTATTACAATATTGTAAATATTAATATACACTCACGGTACAGATCAAAGTGCTATTAATTTTCGAAGTTAATTTTACTAATTTCTTTATGTCAAAAATGAGTAGGTACAATTCAAAGCTGACAAAACATTAGAAAAATTGAAAAACACTAAATATATTACTTTCAACTTATTAATTACATTAAGAAACAAATTAAATTTTCATATCACTCTAGTTCGTTGCAATTCAGGTAGAAAATTTTCCACAAAAATTCGCTATATATTGATGAATAATATTTTGTGTTACAGATACTCTATGGACGTCAATGGCCAATTTACTACAGCTACAAAAATGAATAAATTCTTTAATTTCCACGTGTCGCTGCTGCATTGTCTCGCCAATAAACAATACATCGATAGTCTGAACGTTCCATAGAGAATGAAGAAAGCATCAAGGGAACCGTCGCCCGAAGGAATCCACGCTCAGGATTTCGTTTCTCCATAGCTCACTTACTATGGTACGTGAGGCTAGCCGCTTGGGATCGCATTAATGAAATAAAACTACGTGACTGGACGCCGTGTGCAGCGTCGGCACTTCCGTGATTCGAAACGGTAAGAATTTCTGTCTCGCGCACACGCCGATCCAGCAGGGGGACACGCGACAACGATGACACAAGATAGAGAGATAGAAGAAGCATCGGGGAACGTGTTGTGTCCAGGGTATATTCGAACGGAGAGAATGAACGAGCGGCGGCCGCAGAAGTAATTCGATCCGGTTTTTGAATGGGAAATGATGACGGCGCCATTCGAGCATTTATCGTAACTGGCAGATTTCGGTGCACGGCAATATATCGGTTTCAATATCGCGGCCGATATTGGGTTTTGGTAATGTCCGGGATTGACTCGGTACATTTTACAGCCGATACGCCTACGCAATACGGATCAATACAAACATCGTTTTACATGCGGTAACTCTATTTCATACGGGACAAGCTGTTATACCGTGTGCATATCCCGGATGCCCGATTAAAACGTCCCGGATCACTAGCGCGTTTCCGATCACCACCACCGTACACACAAGTATTTGCTCAAACATGCGCTGTTTGCTTCGCGAACCACTCGTTAGCCAGCCGGAAACAATAACGATTAGATCTTTCGGCTAATTGGAGACGAGGTATTATTTGGTTCTTTCAAAGGGTGAATGTGTTGTGGATTTGATTTCAAGATTTTATTGGGTTGTTATGCAAGTTGTTTACTCTTCAGTGTATTTTTCTCATTTATTAATAAAATAGGGAATGGAATATTATGAAGTTGCCAGTCTAAGAATGAAGCAAACTAGAAACAATCTGTTTTCTTTTCCTGAACTTATAATCTACAATGTTCAATCCAAAGCAGATCCACTAATGGTATTGTTCCTTGCACATTGATGTTGCCAAAAACAATGCGAAAGGGTCTGAATCGGGATCTACTAGCTACATCAGTCTAGCCGACGAGTAACATACTAACAAATCATCCGTTTGTTGCAGATGTAAATCAACCACCAAGTTGACCTTCACAATCCTCAGTACACAATCCAGAACAGGTCCAAAAAGAAAACAGAATTTCTCTCTTACGAACATTACCGAAGACATAGCAGAAGCATGGTTGCATTAGGGCATCCCCAGGATGGTCAGAATCGAATGAAACTTTGTAGAGTCGAGCGAGCCACGACAGGCTATCAAAAACATGTAGGAGAATCGTCGGGAACGCGGATAACGAAACGTAGACCATAACGTCGACGAGAGACAGAAACAGACAGAGACAGACAGAGAAAGGGGGGTCCGTGGGGAGGAGAGAGTGAGAGTGAGAGTGAGTGAGAGTGAGAGAGAGAGAGAGAGAGAGAGAGAGAGAGAGAGAGAGTCGGGCCTCGGAAGAGAGAACGAGAAAGAGAGGGACGTAATTTGAGCGAGTGGCATCAGTCGGCGGGTTTAATGAGGTTAGCTGCAATTACATGCATTAGTACGACATGACGAGGGCAGCGGACCCGACCTCGGTCCTCTGGAAGAGATATTGGATGTATGAGCCTGGCAAAAGGGGTGGCCAGAGGGTGGAACGCCAGAAAGAGAGGAGAGGAGAACAGAGGAGAGAGAAAGCGAGGCAGAGGAGAGGGTCACCACGAGAGAACGGGATACGAGAGAGAGAGAGAGAGAGAGAGAGAGAGAGCTGCGAATTAGAGAGGGGGATGAACCACGAAGAGGAGGCAGAGATAGCGGGTTGAATGACGAAGTGAAGAGAAAGATAGGGGGTTGCACGACCAAAAGAAAACAGGGAGGAAAGAACAGGAAGGGCGGTTGAACGACGAAGAGAAAATAAGAGGGGGTTCAACGGAGAAAAGAAAACAGATAGGGAGTTGAACGACGAAGAGAAAGCAGAAATAGGAAGTTCAACAGCGAAGAAAAGACAGAATCTGGGGATTGAACGACGCAGAGAAAATAGAGAGGGGAGAGAGCTAGAATAGGGTAGAACAGCGAAGAGAAAAGAAAGGTAGGGAGTTGAACGACGAAGAGAAAGCAGAAATAGGAAGTTCAACAGCGAACAAAAGACAGAAACTGGGGGTTGAACGACGAAGAGAAGAAACGGAGGGGGTTCAACGGAGAAGGGAAAAAAGATAGGTGGCTGAACGACGAAAGGAAAGCAGAAATAGGAAATTTAAGAAGGAAGAAAAGACAGAAATTGGGGATTGAACGACGCAGAGAAAATAGAGAGGGGAGAGAGAGCTAGAATAGGGTAGAACAGCGAAGAGAAAAGAAAGGAAGGGGGTTGAACGACGAAAAGAAAACGGGAGGGGGGTTGAACGACGAAGAGAAGAGAGAGAGACATGGAAAAGAAAGCCAGAAGGGGGTTGAACGACGAAGCAACATGGAAAAGAGAGCCGGAAGGGGGTTGAACGACGAAGCGAAGATAGAGAGGGGTAGGGAGCTAGAAGGGGGCAGAGGATTGGAGAAAAAGGAAGGAAGACGAGACGACGAAAGAAACGGGGTGAGTTTGGGGGTAAAATGCGTTAACGCGTGTCGGCGTTAATGCCGCCGTTCTGCTCGGCTCTGCTCTCCTCTGTCGTTGTGCTCTCGCAGACACTCCGGAGCGGTGCGGAGCGTTGCGGAGCCGAGCGTAGAACGTAGAGGTTTGCTCGTCTCGTGTACCGCAGTCGCGGCAGGTAACGCGCAAAGTCACGCATCGTTGGCCCGCGATCAAACGACAAACACCGTCGGCCTGCCGCTCCACTGCGATAATTCTTTGATCGCTCGAAAAGATACACCGACGAGCCGACGAACCCCCCCTCTCTCTTTCTCTCTCTCTCTCTCTCTCTCTCTCTCTCCCGACAGCTGTGCACCCTGTCCGGGGTTGAAATCGGTGAGTCGGATAAGCGACGCGAGCCCGCGCGCGCACGTGTAAGTTGGATGCTTCGTGTGTAAAAAGGAAAAAGAAGAGCGCACACCGAGGGAGGAGATACACGGTTAGGTGAATGAAAAAAGAAAGAAAGAGAGAGAGAGAGAGAGAGAGAGAGAGAGAGAGAGAGACAGGGATGGGATGATGTACACCGAGCGTTCATTTAGCTCCGTTTAGCGGCGACAGCCGGCTACGAAATCGCGCGGAACACGCTCCAGTGGATGCCAGAGAGCGGCGCGCGATCCACGAACGCCACTTTAGGCGAAAAGGACTGCTTGTTACGCGGATGTTTCTGATCCGAGGAATTTGCGGACGTGGAGGGTGCGATTCCCGTCAGTTGTCACGAAAGGGGCTGTTGGGGGTGAGTGAGGACGCGCCGTGGTTGGTGGACAGTCTGCTTCCGCAGGATAAGAGCAGGTGGTGGAACCTCATTTTTAAAAAAGAGAGGTCTGAGATTTGTTTATAATCGTTGGACTCCCTGTTTTGTGCTTTTACTCGATCAGGTTCTTCCTGTGAAAGCTAACAATGAATTGGTTTAGCTTGGTTTTCTGTAAGAACATTTATTGCCGTAGATCTTAGCTGGATTCGAATTAGGGAGACTGACAATGGGTTGGTTTAGTTTGGCTCTTGAAGGGAGAGGCTTGAGACGTGTTGATGATCGTTAGACAACATTCCACGTACTTGTTGATTTCCATATGGATTGACATGCGGTTATGGAGGTTGACAATGAGGCGACTATGGATAGATTCTTTAAAAAATGCATGTACTCGATATATGTCAACGACACGGGTCCTGTCAGCGTTTTGTATTGTCCGGGTGACGTACCCCGTGTTATGTTTACACTCCTCGGCGTCCGAGGCCTCTAGTGGGGATAATTCCGCGACGTTTATCATCCATGCCTTGGGGGCATATACAGAGAAATCAGTGTATCTGGTTTTACTCAATGCCTTAAAACTCGCGTCGTACAATTCGTTGATCACTGCAACAACTCCAACCGAAAAATATAAATTTTTCCATCGTTCACAAAACCTCGGTATTAACGCCGCCGTGGTAATTCTTCAAAATGTTAAAAAGCTCGATCATGCACAATCTAACCACCGTTCCAACAAGCGCCAGCAACAAACACCGATTTTTCCATCATCCACAAATATCCGCTATTAATTTCAATTTTAATCCCAATGCCGAAGGGGTAGCATTCTGAAAGTTACACGCTCCATTCGCTGAGGTAATAATAAACATCCCCGTTATTACAGAGGTACTCCGCACGCATACATACACAGAGAAAGAGAGAGAGAGAGAGAGAGAGAGAGAGAGGTGCTCCGTCCATCCCTCATCGAAAACAAAACACGGAAAACCAACCGGACAAAGCGAGTGACGTGGATGACGGATCGCCATGATCCTCGGCAAACCAAACCCACCCTCTCTTCGCAGTTTTGTTCAATATTAGTGCGACAGAGAAAAAAGAGACAGAGAGAGAGAGAGAGAGAGAGAGAGAGAGAGAGAACACAGCCGACCAGCGATTTTTGTATGGTTCCAGGTTTCCCGTGGTATTGTCGGTCGATACGGATTTTCACTGGGCATTCTCCAGAGAGATAGCGCGGACGCGCGGACACGTTTGATACAATATATAAGCGGTCGGGATTGGAGAGGGCCCGGGGGGTCACAAAGTAGCATTCTATTGACAGAGAGCTCGACGCTCTCCGGTCCGCCGGTGATTATACTTGGTGATCATATCGCTCGTATATTGACAAACAGCGATACAAACACGAACACATGGGTACACGTACCGAGAGAAAGAGAAAAGGGACACACGGAGAAAGAGAAGGGTGGGAACCATCCCCGTTCGTCGGACTGTCCCGTGTTTTACCACCCCCACCTCTCCTTCTTCCTCTCTCTCTCTCTCTCTCTCTCTCTCTCTCTCTCTCTCTCTCTCTCTCCACCCTGATCCCTCTCTTTCTTCACCATGCTTCCTCCTTTCTCTGTTTGGTTTCTCTCTCGATTTTCCATCTCTCTCAATTTCCTACCTTTCTCTGCACGCTATCTCTCTTCCCCTTGCAACGGTCCTCCACCCTCTCCCGCCCCCTGCTAGCTGTCCTCGTCCGATCATCCCCCACAGGTCTATGCGCCGCTGCGACCACCCTCGACGGCACCGGGGGGTGTGGGGTGGTGGTCGGGGGTGTGGTGCAGGTTCCCGTGGACGCTTCTCGTGCACCGGTGCACACAGACCGCCCACCGGCGACCCACAATACGCCGCTAATTCCCATAAAGCGCCGGCCGATACGCAAATGGACAAACGTATGGACATACGCACAAGCGCCCCCGGCCACCCTCGCCGGCCAAACACCGCACACGCCATACACCCCTACACCACCCCCTCCCCCTACCCATCCCGCCCTCCTATATCTCTCTCTCTCTCTCTCTCTCTCTCTCTTTCTCTCTGTTCCCGACCGCTTCCTAACCCGGCATTCGCAGGTTGCATATCGCGGCCAGACCTCTCGTCCCGCCTTTGTGGATCACCATACCGTGTAATAACGAGACGGTCGCGCGGAAATGCGACCTGGTGCTCATGCAGTCCCGACTGGAACCGTACACCACGCTTAAGGCGGTGGGCACGGCTCAAGATTGTGTGAGTGCATCCCCTCCCTAGTTCCGCACACGTACCCGAGTTTTGCAAGGGTACGGGAGGCCCGCTCTCATTTGTTAACAATGCAAAAATAGTACTGTTCTGTAGTCAAAATCGCTAGATAAAAGTTCAATCTAGGGTGAAAAGGTCCTCAGAAGTCGTACTTTTGCGTTTTTTAGCCGTAATTTGCAATATTCAGCAGCATACTGCTTAATCGAGTGACATTATCGTAAATATCGAGAGATTCAGAGCTCGTATGGAGTTCGTTGGACCTTTCCACCCTAGCGGGAACATATAGGAACTCAATGCCACGCCGATCACGTTGTATGCTTACGTATCAAACAAATGAAAGCGGGCACCCAGAAAAATTAGATCATTGAGTATTTCATCAAAATATAGTTCCGACATTTTTCGCTACGAGCGCTGTACTATGTTCCCGATCTGTCTCATCGTCAGTAGTCACTGTATCGGTAAAACAGAGGCCTATAAGAGCATGCGCGTGTACGTGTGCGACGGCGATCGCAAGGGTCCGGGATGCCTGGAAATATTTCCCAATAATGCAGAGACGGGACTTTTCCATAGTGAAAAGAGCTAGATAAAGGTTCAATCTAGGGTGGAAAGGTCCTCAGAAGTCCTACTTTTGCGTCATCGAGAAATGATTAGCTATATTCGGCAGCATGTTGTCCGCCAGAGAGGCCTGTAGGAGCATGAGCGGCGCGTCAACATGGATGGCGCTGTCGTAGCTTCGTTCGAATAGCCGTGCCGTGGCACACTCACACACCGCCTGATCAGCGTGTACGTGTGCCGTCGGCGATAGCAAGGGTCAGGGATGCCTGGAAATATTTCCCAATAATGCAGTCACGGGACTTGTCAATGGTGAAAAGAGCTAGATGAAAGTTCTATCTAGGGTGGAAAGGTCCTCAGAAGTCGTACTTTTGCATCATCGAGAAACGGTTAGCAATATTCGGCAGCACGTCGTTTCTCAGGGAGGCTATGGAAACTGACATGGCGGCACACTCACACACCGCCTGGTCGGCGTGTACGTGTGCCGACGGCGATCGCAAGGGTCCGGGATGCCTGGAAATATTTCCCAATAATGCAGCGACGGGACTTTTCCATAGTGAAAAGAGCTAGATAAAGGTTCAATCTAGGGTGAAAAGGTCCTCAGAAGTCCTACTTTTGCGTCATCGAGAAATGATTAGCTATATTCGGCAGCATGTTGTCCGCCAGAGAGGCCTGTAGGAGCATGAGCGGCGCGTCAACGTGGATGGCGCTGTCGTAGCTTCGTTCGAATAGCCGTGCGGCGGCACACTCACACACCGCCTGATCAGCGTGTACGTGTGCCGACGGCGATCGCAAGGGTCAGGGATGCCTGGAAATATTTCCCAATAATGCAGTCACGGGACTTGTCAATGGTGAAAAGAGCTAGATGAAAGTTCTATCTAGGGTGGAAAGGTCCTCAGAAGTCGTACTTTTGCATCATCGAGAAACGGTTAGCAATATTCGGCAGCACGTCGTTTCTCAGGGAGGCTATGGAAACTGACATGGCGGCACACTCACACACCGCCTGGTCGGCGTGTACGTGTGCCGACGGCGATCGCAAGGGTCAGGGATGCCTGGAAATATTTCCCAATAATGCAGTCACGGGACTTGTCAATGGTGAAAAGAGCTAGATGAAAGTTCTATCTAGGGTGGAAAGGTCCTCAGAAGTCGTACTTTTGCATCATCGAGAAACGGTTAGCAATATTCGGCAGCACGTCGTTTCTCAGGGAGGCTATGGAAACTGACATGGCGGCACACTCACACACCGCCTGGTCGGCGTGTACGTGTGCCGACGGCGATCGCAAGGGTCAGGGATGCCTGGAAATATTTCCCAATAATGCAGTCACGGGACTTGTCAATGGTGAAAAGAGCTAGATGAAAGTTCTATCTAGGGTGGAAAGGTCCTCAGAAGTCGTACTTTTGCATCATCGAGAAATGGTTAGCAATATTCGGCAGCACGTCGTTTCTCAGGGAGGCTATGGGAACTGACATGGCGGCACACTCACACACCGCCTGGTCGGCGTGTACGTGTGCCGACGGCGATCGCAAGGGTCTAGGATGCCACTAACCATTTCCCAATAATGCAGAGACGGGACTTTTTCATAGTGAAAAGCGCTTTAGCCAATTAGCATCTTGGAAGGTTGGATAATACAAGGATGTGAATTTTCAGTAATGGCACTAGATAAAAAGATCAACCTGACATGCTGAATCCCTCAAAAATCCCTAAAAATTATTGTTCGCGAAATGTAACAAATAGTTGGGCAAACTATATTTATCAATTGATTTTTTCTAGTTTTTATCTCCAGATAAAAATGAATATATTCTAAATATTTTCTGTAAAAATTTGATTTCAATATCTCTAATGGTTTGAAAGCAACCTGTTGCGAATTAGTATCTTGCGTCGATGGCCCGCTCCATAACATTGACACTGGAGGGTGTCATAAATTAGCCCTCCCACGACACTGTCCCGCCGAAGACGAAAGAACTTTCCTGTAACCTCAGTGCAAAACACAGTCATTCTCTAAAGTCTGAAACATTGCCGTTTCGCACGAATGTACGATTGCCTAGTAAATATGATCCAAATTATATCATGTTTGGTGTCAATTTTATCAGGAAAATTACACGAATGTGTTGAGAGAAGTTTCATGAATATATTATGAAAAACAAAAGAATTGGGACATTGCATTAGTATTGTTTCACCGATATACCTGACCCCGCATAATGTTACACTCTTCGGCGGTCTAGCTTCTAGCCCCTTCGAAGGGTAGACACTTGGGCGCGTCATAAATTGGCCCTTCTCCGATAGTGTCCAGCCAATGACGAAAGAGCTGGCATGCAGCCTCGGTGCGAAACACAGTCATTCTCTGAAATCTGAAACATCGTCGCTCCGAACAAATGTACGAATGCGTAGTAAATATGATACAAATTATACCATGTTTGGTATCATTTTTATCAGAAACATTCCACGAATGTGTTGAGAGAGGTTTCAGGAAAAAATAAGGAAAAACAAAAAAATGATGACATTGCATTAGTATTGTCTCACCGATGTACCTGACCCATGTTACACCCAACGACCGGCACACCGAACGGCCAGGCCGACTACGCTTGCAATGTTCCGCATTTTATATGGATTTCTGTATGCATTGTCTGGCCGGCCTGACGGTACGCGGGGTCCGAGAGTTTCTGCGTTTTTATGAAATACATAATGGTAATAACGGTACTTCATTCATAACTTATAACGTAACTTTTAATATACTTGGTTTTTTTTATAATTACAGTAGGTATATTTAGCAAACATGTGCATAATCTTTATTTGCATTAAATTTTGTATTAAATTAAATTAAATTAAATTAAATTAAATTAAATTAAATTAAATTAAATTAAATATTTCTGGAATTCCGACGAATTTGTTTCGAATGAAGTTGCATACGTATCGATAATATCATTAAAATATCCTCACGAAGTTACCGCACTCCTCAAAAAATTGTCATACTTTACCTTCTTGTCATACCTTCTAGGCGTATGTAACTTCGTAAGTATATTTTAATGATATTATCAATACGCAGAGTTGGGCAAAATAGTTATCGAAATAAAAATTTCGAATAACGAATGAAAGATAAAAAAATTTGTATTAAAATTTGAAAGTTAAAATTACAATCTCATTAAAGACGGTCCAAATGCTCTAGATAAGCTCTAGAAGTCATTCGTATTAACAATATTGTTCTGATTAAAAACATAAAAGCATAAAAAAATAAAAGCATGTATTAATAAATAGATTAAAAACATGAAGCATCATTTGGACTGTCTTTAATGAGATTGTAATTTTTATCGTAACATTACGTATCGGTGAAATTTGTCCTAATCCCACAGGCATTCTGTGCCCCTTAGCTCTTTTATCTGGGGTTATATTGGGAGGGCTAGTTTCTGACACCCTCAAGCGTGTACCTGTCGAAAGACCCAGAAGCTAGACCGCCGAAGGGTGTAACATTGTGCAAGGTCAGGTATATCGGTAAGACAATCCCGATGGAATGTCATAATCTTTTTTGTTTTCCATTATTTTTTCATGAAACCTCTCTCAACACATTTGTGGAATGTTTCTGATAAAAATGACACCAAACATGGTATAATTTGTATCATATTTACTACGCATTCGTACATTTGTTCGAAGCGACGATGTTTCAGATTTCAGAGAATGACTGTGTTTCGCACCGAGGCTGCATGCCAGCTCTTTCGTCTTCGGCAGGACACTATCGGAGAACGGGTAATTTATGACGCCCCCAAGTGTCTACCTTTCAAAGGGGCCAGAAGCTAGACCGCCGAAGAGTGTAACATTATGCGGGGTCAGGTATATCGGTGAGACAATACTAATGCAATGTCCCAATTCTTTTGTTTTTCATAATATATTCATGAAACTTCTCTCAACACATTCGCGTCATTTTCCTGATAAAATTGACACCAAACATGATATAATTTGGATCATATTTACTAGGCAATCGTACATTCGTGCGAAGCGGTGATGTTTCAGACTTTAGAGAATGACTGTGTTTTGCACCGAGGTTACAGGAAAGTTCTTTCGTCTTCGGCGGGACAGTGTCGTGGGAGGGCTAATTTATGACACCCTCCAGTGTCAATGTCACGGCACGGAGTTATAGAAAGCAAATTTTTACTGAAAATATTTAGAATGCGTTCACTTGTATCTAGAGATAAAAACTAGAAAAGAATCATTTATTTAAATATAGTTTGTCAAACCATTTGTTACATTTCGCAAACAATAATTTTTACGGATTTTCGAGGGATTCAGCATGTTAGGTTGATCCTTTTATCTAGTGCGAATCATTACTGAAAATTCACATCCCTGTATTATAGAGAAATGGGTTGCGGAATTCCAGACCCTTCCAGCCCTCGTAGGCACACGTACACGCCGACCAGGCGGTGTGTGAGTGTGCCGCCATGTCAGTTCCCATAGCCTCCCTGAGAAACGACGTGCTGCCGAATATTGCTAACCATTTCTCGATGATGCAAAAGTACGACTTCTGAGGACCTTTCCACCCTAGATAGAACTTTCATCTAGCTCTTTTCACCATTGACAAGTCCCGTGACTGCATTATTGGGAAATATTTCCAGGCATCCCTGACCCTTGCGATCGCCGTCGGCACACGTACACGCTGATCAGGCGGTGTGTGAGTGTGCCGCCGCACGGCTATTCGAACGAAGCTACGACAGCGCCATCCACGTTGACGCGCCGCTCATGCTCCTACAGGCCTCTCTGGCGGACAACATGCTGCCGAATATAGCTAATCATTTCTCGATGACGCAAAAGTAGGACTTCTGAGGACCTTTTCACCCTAGATTGAACCTTTATCTAGCTCTTTTCACTATGGAAAAGTCCCGTCGCTGCATTATTGGGAAATATTTCCAGGCATCCCGGACCCTTGCGATCGCCGTCGGCACACGTACACGCCGACCAGGCGGTGTGTGAGTGTGCCGCCATGTCAGTTCCCATAGCCTCCCTGAGAAACGACGTGCTGCCGAATATTGCTAACCATTTCTCGATGATGCAAAAGTACGACTTCTGAGGACCTTTCCACCCTAGATAGAACTTTCATCTAGCTCTTTTCACCATTGACAAGTCCCGTGACTGCATTATTGGGAAATATTTCCAGGCATCCCTGACCCTTGCGATCGCCGTCGGCACACGTACACGCTGATCAGGCGGTGTGTGAGTGTGCCGCGGCACGGCTATTCGAACGAAGCTACGACAGCGCCATCCACGTTGTCGTACGTCCGTACATTCTCTCTTCCTCTGTTTTACCAATACAGTGTGTTGCTCGATACTGAACTTTGGAAAACGTTCCTAGCTCCCCTACTGGACAGAAATGTTACTATTTAGCTTCCTCTAGCGGCCGTTCGTTCTTTCATAGCGTGACGATCATTATTGTGTCGGGGCATTTGGAGCTTGCCCTGGTCAGGTTCGGTTCCCTCCCCTTAAGACGCGACAATGGCGACTGTTTCCAGTTTGAAGGCTCCGGTGATTGGTCCTCGATTAATCAGGTGTTTGATCACAGCGGGAGCGACTAGGCAAGCTGAGATTTTCTGGATGCAATTTCACTATATTCCTATATGGTCTTCGGAAGTTGCTCTAGTTTGACCCCTTCAGTTTTCGTGACACTCATTGTTAGCATTGTTTAGTTCGATCCAGCTTCAGGAGCTTCACGATATTTGTCAACAACACGGGTCTTGCCAGCGTCGTGTATCGTCCAGGAGACATACCCGAGCCGTGTTATGCTTACACTTCTCGGCGTCGAGGCCCCTCACGGGGTATACCCCGCGGCAGTGGGGATAATTCCGCGACGTTTATCATCGAGACCTTGGCGACATATAAAGAGAAATCACTGCACAACTCGAATAGGTGAAATTTTGTTTGTGGAAGAATAGATTGAATGTTTAATAATTTTATTCCACCACTCGTATTGCGAGTACGAATATACTCATGCAATCGACAAATTTTCAATATTGATTTTTCTCAGAAATGGAGCTTTGTATGAAAAAGATGACACTCAACATTTTCGACTAATTTGTTCATCTGTTTAGAAACATTTTGTGTAATATAGAGAAGTGTTCCCCGTGCGTATTATTTTTTAGCAGTCGTCATTCATAATTAGAAGTGAAAATGTAGCGAAATTTCTCCAAAATTGGGCCTGAGTATGATACATTTTTTAAATAGACAAATTGCTTAACACTAAACCTACCATCGCCGGTCAATATAACCGGTTCCAGATTTGTTATTTTCACAATTACTGAAATTAAAATTAAAAAATTAAAATCCAAATAAATTCAATCTCGTCATTTTTATAAGACATGCATCAATGACTTTTAAGGCTCGGTAGGTTTAGTGTTGAAAAATTCAGTATTGAGAAACACGGTTTAAATCGAGATCTGCCTCGATTCCCTAAAATACGAATAATTTCATCTCCCAGAAATTAACGTATGCGATCTATAAAAATTCATATCCATTTTAATCTCTCATATTCTCAACGCACTATTCTGAACGATTTCCATTCTTCTCAACTCGAAGAATTCTCTACGAGAAGATAGAACCAGATAAAGCACATCGGATTCGGAGGATCGACTATTAATAATTCCCCCTCGACGATTTTGTATCGGACTCGATTTGCTCCGAGTATAAATTTAATCCACTTGCCAACGACATTTGACAATGATTGACTTATTCGATCGATGTCCCAAGAATCCCGCAATAGCTTCCGAAGAGCACCAGAATCTGATACATTTAATTACGGATTAACGTTAACTGTATCATTGACAACTTTATTCCATCATTTACGAATTCGGAAAATCTGCAAATAAAATAATCAGAATACTATTATATTCGGGATATCATTAACAAAAATACTCCAGAAAAGAAAACCTTCTAACAAAAGACATTAAACATTATCCCACTGTAAGTAACACAATATTATTCACAAATTCCTGTACCGACATTATAGATAATCCGCTAACAAACATGAACAAAATTCACAGATCTTCCAACCAGGGAACGTATAACATTATCCAATTGTAATTAATACAACATCATGGACTATTTTATTGTACCAACTGCGGATTCGGAAAATGTCTACACAGTCCCCTAACATGATTCTCAAGATAATGTCAACAAAGATATTCAGTAAATGAAAATTATAGCTATAGTCTTATACAGCATGTCTTATTTCTGTAATTAACGCAATATTATACATAATTTTATTAGGCTAAATACGAATTCGCAAAATGGCTGCGCAATCCTCAAACTTCGTTTCGGAGTCGCCATGAACAAAGACAAGACGTTCGTAGAAGGAAAATACTATTGCAACCGCAACGGCGTCGTTTACTGGGATCCTCGGTCGCGGGGATATGCAACATCATCTAATTGTAATTAACGCAATCGCAATTAGTTCGACGGCGGCATAAAACGCGGCAGCAGCGGGCCGCTTTGAATTCCCCAAAGCTTCCGGCTTCAATCAGCGGCACACATACAGAGAGAGGGAAAGAGAGAGAGAGAGAGAGAGAGAGAGAGAGAGAGAGAGAGAGAGCGTGCAAGATAGGCGCACAGCGAGCGGAAATTTCATGCTCACTTGCGGCACTCTCTCTCTCGTCGAGAGTCATCAAATATCTGTGTACGACGAAGGTCGAACATGCCTGACCAGGTAAGAAGGAAGGCCGCGGCGCCGGTGAATGGGGGTCGATGAATGAAGGTGGTTCGCATGCTGAAGGGTCCTTTTCCGGTGCCCTGTCAAGGACGTTTCAGACCCGGAATCGCTTTAGTCCCCGATCCCCGAGGCAATGGCTCGTCCCGCGGAAGAATTTTTCCGGAAGAAAAATCCCCGACTCGAAGAAGGAAACACTCGTCGCGGGGAGGAAGCTAGAAAAAGATGACTTCCGGCGAGGACGTTTTATCCCGCTCGTGACATCTTCCACGAGGACCCTCGGGTTTTGATAATACCACGACCGCTTCTTCATCGAATCATTGGAACAGTACCAGTTTCGTTCTCAGCTCGATGATTCTCTAAATTTAATCCTTATAACTAAACTGATAATTTTATGCACTTATGACAAACGCGAGTAGATAGAATATAAAACAGGGAAGACATTTAAAGAATTTACTAATGCTATTGTTTCATGTAGACTGCGGATCTTTATGCATTTATGGGTTCTGGAAATTTTCAAGAGATGCGAAAATATAACATTCGACAGAGTTTAGTAGAATTTTTAATTTATTTCAGATCTACAAAGGCTACTACCAAATAAAATTTTATTTGACTCCACTTTCTTAAAATAGCTCTAAAAAAAATTGCAAATTGCGTCAACATCCGCAGCCTAGTTATATGTTCAACGTATTCAGATTTTCAAGAAAAGAAATTAATGTTTTATTTTTATTTTGCAGAAGAATCCCCGATCTACTTGGACACTGGAGTATTTCATTTGAACTCAGCGTTTTGAAAACGTTATCCGAGCATGTATTGTGTTCGTGACGATAAAACTAACTCTGCTGTGATCCTCATTTTTGGAAAGAATGCTAACACATCTATCAGTAATTATTCCATTATTTTTGAAAGTGTATGGCGGAGGACCTTTCAATAGATTCTGTAATAGCAACAACGACTTCAATCGTGAACCAACAAGGCAGCACCAGTGCTGTAATCTAATAATTTCGTATTTTATTATCCGATTGCGGATTTTATGCATTTAAGGCAGAAATGGGTCTGTGAATTTTGGAAGAGTAAACAGTACACATTGTTCCCAGCTTTTTAAAGTTATTGACACTAGAACCACCAAGCAGTAAACGCAACTGGCATAGAATGCCTTATAATAACAACAAAATTGCATTTCTTTAGATTTCGTACCAGTTTTGTTTGAATATCTACGTCGATAGAGAAGTTCATTAAAAAATTTCCCCATGAAAACATGTTTATAAGTTCATTATTTCCAAAAGCAAAAATTAGGAGCAAATCATTTTGACTCATTCGGTAGTTGTGGTGTTAAAGAAGCAAAGATCCGCAGTCCATTGATTACTATATAAAAGTACGTTTTTAAGTTTGCTTTTGGTACAGTATAACTATTAAAAATAAGCTATTAAAACTAAACTTTTAACTATTAAAATCTATGTATTAATAGCAGTAGAAAAATTGTTAAGAAAGGAAGAATAAGCATAGAATATAGTAACAACTTTATTACATCAAATACAAGTATCAAGTGATGCTTTAAAAATTAGGTGAAGTGATGAGAGACAGAATTGTGGGATATGGTGGGCGATTTCGTCGGATTGGGTTGGCTGATTTTTGGGGACGACTGGCGGAAATTGTAGATGTAGTACCATTATTAGTACCATTATTAGTACAGTCAAACCTGTTTTTGTGCGGTCCTTCTCTATGCGATTTGTTTTGTGCGATTTATCCGGCTATCGTGACGTTTACAAACAGCTAATCAAACGACCGTCGTCGCAAAAACTTATCACTGACTTCACGGTAACAAAAAATAAATCAACTCTAATATCTTCAAGTGACGAAAGCAATTTTGAACCAGCTCATCGCAAGAAGATGCGCGTTTTGTACTACGACGAGCAGTATTGAATTATGTGCATTTTGAAAATTGCTCCATGTTTAAAATGAGAAATTACATTTTTTTTTTTAAATGTTTCCATATGTAATTTAATTATTTATTTTGTTTGGAAAGCACTTTCTCGCTATTTCGTAAATCTTCGACATTTTTTTATGCGGTCCCCCTCCACCGCAAAAAAAATTTTCTTTAACATGTTGTAAAAAATTATTTGTTATATATTTTATATAACATTTATGAAGTTTCTGAATATTTTTTTTTCACAAAAACAGGTTTCACTGTACTATATCTACAATGTCCGCCAGTCAATAGACAAATTGCTTAACATTAAACCTACCACCACCAGTCAATATGACCGGTTCCAGATTTGTTATTTTACAATTACTGAAATTAAAATGAAAAAATTAAAATCCAAATAAATTCAATCTCGTAAGACAACATGTACAGTGACTTTTAAGGCTCGGTAGGTTTAGTGTTGAACAATTCAGTATCGAGAAACACGGTTTAAATCGAGGTCTGCCTCGATCCCCTAAAATACGAATAATTTCATCCTCCAGAAATTAACGTATGCGGTCTATAAAAATTCAGATCCATTTTAATCGCTCATATTCTCAACGCACTATTCTGAACGATGCCCATTCTTCTCAATTCGAAGGATTCTCTACGAGAAGACAGAACCAGATACATACAGACATTCGCATCGGATTCGGAGGATTGACTATTAATAATTCCCCCTCGACGATTTTGTATCATAAAAACAGTACTATACCACAGGTAACAGTACTATACTGGGACTGTACTATACCTACAATGTCCGCCAGTCCTCCCCAAAAATCAGCCGACCAAGCCCGACGAAATCGCCCACCGTATCCCACAATTCTCCAGCCTCGGGTACCCGGCAGTTCTGTAAGACACCGGGATCCCCGATACCGGTCTCCATTACCGGATACGATCTCCCGAAGGCGGAGAGCCGCGGCATATCGAACGGGTCTCGCGTGTCCTCGGCCCGTGGCTCGCAGTTCGTAAATAAAAGAGGAGCAATCTAAGGGAGTGCTTGGGTCGAGCCAGTGCAGCGCGTCTACACGGTCGAGCCACTGGGCGTGACAATATGCTCCTGCACAGGTGCAGCCGAAGGTATAGGTTCGCCGAGGCGCCTCGGGGAAGAGGAAGACTGCGCGAGCGAGAGAGAGAGAGAGAGAGAGAGAGAGAGAGAGAGAAACATAGGAAAAGGAAAGAAAGAAAGACAGAGAGTGGTCCTCTCGCCGCCCACGCGATCGGCCTTGCTGCGAAAGAGAGCGGAGGGGGTGAGAGAGCGGAACGGGCCGTAGGTAAGAAGGAGAGAGGAGAGGAGAGAGAAAAGGAGCGTGCCGAGCGCGCGAGCAAAGAACAGGAGTTAGGTGTAGCCCCCGGAACGGGTGTGTGCGCGCTCGAGTACGTGGCCGCACACCTGTGCCAATGCAGCATGGCACGGAGTCGCATAACAGGTGGAAAGGTGAAAGAGAGGGAGAGAGAGAGAGAGAAAGAGAGAGAAGGGAGGGAGATACGGGGTAGAGAGGGGAGAGAAAGAGAGGGGAACGGAGGAGAGGGAGACCCCCACTCGACCCCGAGTCTGCCAGCTCGAACATTACTATACGCCCTCCGGGACCAGAGAGGAGGAGAACGCTGAGACTACCGCCTTCCTCCTACGTTCTCTCTCCCGGCCTCTCTTCTCTTCGATTTCTCTCTCCCTCTCCCCCTCTCTCTGGCTCGCAGGTTCTCCGTCTCTCTGTGCTCCTCCGTCTCGTTCTTCGAGAAAACCCTCCGTCTCTGTTGCCATGTCTTTTTCTATTTCTCCGACTCTGTGTCTATCGCTGTCTCTCTCTTTCTCTCTCTCTCTCTCTCTCTCTCTCTCTCTCTCTCTCTCTCTTTCTCTCGGGTCCACACTCCTCCGCTCTATTCCTCTGTCTCTCTCCCGCTTGTTCGCCCCAGTCTCCTTTCCTCCGCGTCGCACTTCCGTTTGAACGTCGCCTCTCGAGGCGTGCCCGCCGCGCAAACGCCGACAAACGCGTTTTCACTCGGTGCCGATGAAATGGCCGACGAGAAAACGTTCTCCACCCTTGAAAGGGCCGACACGCCGCGGCACAGGCGCGCTTCCGCGCCGGAGGATTTCTCAAGACGATTCCCCCGGGCCGCGAGAAGCCTCCTTGATCATCCTGAATAGGTTCTGATGCGCTCCGCAACGCGGCATCCGGAGGGAATCTTTTGCGCGATCCCGAAGGGTGCGTGGCGAATTGTTTTCGCACGCGGAATTTTGGGGATCGAATTACTATTTCGGGACTTTTCAACTTCGAGTTAGGTTCTTGAAACGGGCAGACTGTCCTCGCCTTCGCGGGTTGCGTTTTGTACTCCGGGTCTTGGCGCGCTTTTTGAATCCATACTTTCAGCCCGAGCTCGTATTTTCATTTCTTTAGCGGTAAAATAGTTCATATTAATCGGATGCTAATCAGGATAATCTGAGAAAGATACTGAATTATGCGTGTAGCCTGTTGATTGGCATCTAGATATCTGCATTGCAACGAAATGTGTAACATTAAAAACTTCTTCTGCATATTGTTATTGGTTTATAAATTGTCGGGTCATAATGTACGCGATGACTTTGTAATATGCAGTTATTCATTTCCAGACTGCCACCTTCGCGCATGCATGATGATTGCGAATCACCTTTACTCTCACCTTTTTACGATCTATTTGATTATTCCCTCGATTTCTGAAACATGTGAATTTTGTTGCCCTGAACTATTGCGAGAAAGCGAGTCAAGAACGGTGGATATTATACGTGACCAAACGTGTATGTAGGTGTCTATGTTTAACGAAGGGTAATAATGATCGTAGTAATTTGCGAAATTAGTTCTCCATCGATCTAATAGAGTTCTACTTCCTCACCTAAAGGTGCACCGATAAAATTCTAAACTATGGATACACAAGCGTTTGCAGAACCGAGATTCTGAACAATTATCGATCTTTCCACAAGAAAGAAATTGTTAAACAAACCGTAGAAACTGCTATCCGAAAACCAACTTGGCCCCATGAAATCACTGCTTTAAATCATCAATTTAAGTCATTCTCCGTGAGTCACACACACAATTTTGCAATCTTTAGGAAATATAAACATCGTTCGCGAGAACATAGAAACTCAAGTACAATGAATTCTCGATATATCGTCTAGGAGATCTACCCGAGCCGTGTTATGTTTACACTCCTCGGCGAAGTCCGAAGTGGGGATAATTCCGCGACGTTTATCCTACAGGCCTTGACGACATATGTCGAGAAATCATTGTGCCCAGTGTCCTCTATGAGAGTTCAGGGAAAGCGTTGCGAAGCATACAATCGCAGTGGAATTTTCCAGTAAGCGGATTTCAACCGGATCCGCAGTTTTGGAATTTTTTCGGGAAAAACACGAAAAAATCATTAGTCAAATTAAAGAAATAGATATCAACGTGGTCGATAGCACCGACGAAGATTGAAGAGAAGCGTGACGGAGTATAAAATCGCGAGGATCTCCAGGAAGAGAAGTCTCGACTTCGACCGATCAGGGACTCGTCGCGGCGCATTCCCGGGACAATAGGACGTCCGTTGGAGCCGACATCCCTTCGACGATGGTATCGGCGGGTATCGCGATGACTGGATGGTTCGCGCGACCTCGAAAACCGCGGGTCATCGCGTGGAAGGGAAACAACTGGCGGCCGAAGCCGAGGAATCGCCGGAGAAACCTGTCTACCCGCAAAAATGGGCGCGTGCAGATAATGCCCCGGCGTATTACCGTTATTATGCCAGGCATTTACGTGCTGCGGAGACGATGTTACCTTTCCTGCGTGATATCCCGCTAAATTCGCCCCGCGGCGCAGTGCTGCGCGACGCTGCGCATCCCTGCGCAGCGCTGCGCAGCACTGCGAACTGCTCTAAGCAAACACGTTCGTCCGCAGTCTCTCCCGAGCGATCTACGAACGAGACGGAACATCGATGCTCGAGGACCCGTGGAACGATCGGTAGTCGCCCTGTGTCAAGTTTCGCAATAATGTCTTATGGCTTTTCAATTATCCCCGCCGCGGGACAACACTCATCATCCCGCCGCGATCCTCCATTATGGGAGGATCGAAAGTTTCCAGATCGATGCCGTTTTGCGGGTTTTAAGCCCCTGGTCCTTGCAATTTTAATAATAATTCAGATTTGCTAATCCTGTTCGTGGTTATTGTTGATTGTAGAGAGACCGACGCTTGTGACACTTATACCATCGCTAATTTGTATGATGTGGATAGAGAAGTTAAGAGAAAACGATAAACGGTAAATATTTTTGATAACCAATTTTTTTTTATGTCCATCTTGTAGTTAAAGTGACGGTATAGAATTTTTTGGGAATTTTTGGAACCGGGAAAATATTGGATTTTTCACTTTTTATGAATAGTGGGGTTCAAGAGCTTCCTTTGGTCTTTCCAGGATAAATTTTAATGAAATTGATAGATTCTGTAATTGGGTTGAATTTTAGTAGGAATGTTACCTCCAATGGAGTAAATAATTTGATTTTAAAAATTGAAAATTGCATTGAAGTCCGCAATCGAGTCATAATATATTAACACTAGAGCTGCCAGAGGTGCCTTCAAAGTAACTTTAAGTTTGTTCTTGTACGATTATTATTATTATAACTCTATTATCTGCCTTTCCTCCAAAAACGACCATCACTTACAATTTTTATAAAACAGTATAACCCAGGTCTCTTTAATTGCTCGATACATTTAAAATTCTAATTTTTAAATACTTTCATTTAATTTCTTGCTGGAGCAGCGTAGAATATTTAAAAGAAAAAATTTAGTATCGTTTTTATACAAACAATCGACCCCACAGAATCGTTCCCAATAATTTCATAAAGAAATTATTTATCCAGCTAGCTAGCCGTTCACACAAAATGTACCCCCTCCAATTCTAGTAAAATTTCTTACGGCTTTGCAGATTTGTATTCCATCCGTCATTTTTCTTGCAAACGCATAATATCCACAGTCTAATGATCACAGAGCTCCGGCGTTGGTCTCTCTGTGATGGTTCGACGGTGCATTTCGTGTTTTTTGAAGTAATCATTGTTAAGTAGTTAGACGGCGTTCTAAGGCATAGGACGTTCTAATTACAATATGCCGTGAACGGGAATGTTGAACGAAAGAGGATTCCACAGTGGAATGTAGAACAAATCGCGTGGCGATTCGAGCATGTTTCAACTGCGTTACACGCTCGCCAGTCGAGAGAGGCGCATGCCTTCGAGGAAACGTGCCCGTTCCTACGTAAATAAGGTGCGTGCAAATTATTGCCTGGGATAATCATTTCCTGCCATCCCCGCGGAACGCGTTTTCAATCGTCTCTATTCAGCCGAGGATTCGTTTGCGCGGACTTGACGCGCGAGTCGAGACTTCAATTCTGAAACCCATTCCAGTAGAATGACTCCGAAATTGCGACCACCAAAGTCTCTCGACTTCGTGGAGCTGAAGTTTTAATTGAATTTATTTTAATCTCGAACTCTAGCGCGCTTTTAACGAATTAATTCGGAAACCCGTTTCGATACAACAATTTCAAAACTGAAACCTCGGAATTCTTTCGCGTCCATTACTACCTGTACGATTTTAATCGAATTTTAATCTGGGGCTTTTTAGTTGAATTGTTAACACCTCGAATACCTTGTCGAAGAATTCCCCAAGATCAAAGCAATTTATGGAACTGAAATTTGCCGAACTTGAAAAATTGAATTGAAGCATGTAGATTTGAAGTTATGTAAATGAAGCAACGGTACGGTACAAATTGTAGAAAAATTTTAAAACTCACGTTTTGATCAATTTCGCAAAATAATTAAGAAAAAGAGAAAACTTCCTATTCGACTTCCATTCTCTGCGATCAATGTAGCAAATTGAAATTTTAGCAATTTAAGTTAGAAGAATAATTTTTAATCTTGATCCTGGGAAAGGAATTGCGACACGCGTTAATTTTTAACAATTTCCCAAAATTCTTAAGAAAAGAAATATCCTTGAGTTCGACTCTCATTCTCAGCAATCGAAGCAGAAAGTTTTTAGTCTTCCACGTGTTAAATTGATCGAACGTCTGATTTGAAATTGAAATCTAGCAACTTAATCATTTGCAAGTGCGATAATCACTGTGCAGCAAAAAAAACGCGTAGCGAATCAATCGAATGTCTCGAGACTCTTTGAATAATTTACTATTAAGAAACGAGTCTGTCATAATAATGCAACACTGCTAAATCCTTGGATGTTTGCACGCATTTATAGATGCAATTCATTAGTCAAATGTACACAGGGAAGAAGGGTTGATGGCCAGAAGATTAGGTGCTCGCGGGAGGCTAAAATAAATGTCGGACTATAACGAGAATACAAATTGTTGCACTATTGATAGCATCTCTCCGGTCTCGGCCAATTCGCAAACTTGGAAGGTGCCCTCCGATCGATAGATCCTAAGTACAGCGAATTCTCGATATATGTCAACAAACACAGGTCTAACCAGCGGCATATATCGTCCAGGAGACATACCCGAGCCGTGTTATGTTTACTCGAGCTTCGAGGAGCTTCACAGGGTATATCCCGCGGTAGTGGGATAGTTCCGCGACGTTTATCATCCAAACCTTGACGACATATATAGAGAAATCACTGTACTTTGCGATTATCCTTGGGAATTGTGCGAGAACGTCGCGTGCGTTTTCATCATCGGAGTTATTGTGTCTGGAATCATGCTTATGGATATTTCATATCGATTTTAGTCACGCAATCCAGAAAATCGATCGAATTTCCGTTCTTCCTGCCTTGAGGATCGTTGGTAGTGGTGCTAAGTTATCTTATACAAGGTATAAATATAATTATAAGTAAAAAGTATAAGGTAAATTAGAAGCTTATAAACACAATTATTATTCTTTCTACTTCCCACTGGTAGTTTTAACACTAGAACAACCCACCACTAAATGCAACTGGCATATATTATCTTATAATAACAAAAAATTGCATTTGTTTCGATTTCGTACCAGTTTTGTTTAAATATCTACTTCGATGAAGAAGTTTATAACAAAATTTTCTCATATTTATAATTTCAATGTTTCTAAAAAAAAAAATTAGGAGCATTTTGACTCATCAGGTAGTTCCAGTGTTAATAGAATATGGTAAACTCGATTTCACTAGGAAGAATGGACTAATGTTCGATTGAAGTAAGAAACGTTGATCCTACCTTCGACTGATCTTGCTGTTGCAGCAATTGTTCCCTGAGCAGCTGCAGCTGCAGTATCATTTCGGACAGCCTTCGCTCCTTCTCGGCGAAGCTTTCCGCGCACAGGACCCTGTGCAAGGCCGATGCACCATCCTGTTGCGTCTCGGTGTTCTGCATCCTTCCAGATGCTGGTGGTGAAGGCGCCACGCTGTTTGGCACGCTGGCGACGCCTCCGCTGCAACATACATCATCAAACATGGTCAATTACGTTTCGATGTGCGTAACGATGGATCAGCAAGCAAATAAACGAGACTATGACAAGACGTCGTGTCTTGTCAATCTGCATAGGATTTATTGGACGGTATAATTAAGTATCTAAGCATCTCAACGACATTCTCGAAATGTGCATTTTTGATAAGCAAAAATGTCTGCATTGACTGCGACTAGGAGCTGCATATACATTTTTGTCTTTTTCTAATTACTTCATTAACATTAGGTTTACGGAGCGCTAAAAATTACTACTTTATATTATTTTATAAAAATAACATGAATGCATCTATCGAAATTTGTAGCCATTTTATAATTCCTCATGGATGCATCTTTACAATCTCTATATTCGAAAATTAAAAATACTAGAATCCGCTATTTTTAGATTCTTGAAATATTTTCAATATTTTAATTTGGATCAGTTTAGCCATAAATGCACAAAATCTGCAGCCTCAGTAGCTCCTG
Organism: Halictus rubicundus; assembly: GCF_050948215.1. NCBI lineage: Eukaryota > Metazoa > Arthropoda > Insecta > Hymenoptera > Halictidae > Halictus > Halictus rubicundus. Next base: position 6,039,812 of record NC_135155.1, read on the forward strand.
TACATTTTCGAATTTTGTTTAAACTTTATTTACATAATTTTGGTAATCGTATGTATTTACAGTGTTGATCAGATTTTTACAAGTTCCGTTTATATTATATCGCTCAAAATTGTGTCACCTGTGATCGACCGACATGGCAGTCATTGTGTCGATATTGCGCTATACAATTGCAAATGAACCCGGAGTATTTAACAGTATCTAAAATCCTGAGAAATTAAACAAATCGTACAAGAAGCTGTATAAGGAACCACATGACCTATGGAATGACCTAATACGTGGGGATCATGCTGGCGATGCAATTCGCAGGAGATTCAACCGCTGCGGAGCGTCATAGTGATGCGGTCCGCGTCGCGCACGGGGCTGCTGGGAGCCAGGTGAATAATAGATAGGGTCGCGGCCGTGCAATCACGGCAGGCCCGAGTGTTTGCTCCCGTGATGGGGTGCTCTCGCTTTTTCCCACCCCTGACCATCGTATTCTCTGCTTCTCTCTCTCTCTCTCTCTCTCTCTCTCTCTCTCTCTCTCTCTCTCTCTCTCTCTCTCTCTCTTTCTAGCGCGTGTTTCCCGCTCTGTGGCGAATTTAGTTTCTCTCTCTCTCTCTCTCTCTCTCTCTCTCTCTCTCTCTGTCTCTCTCTCTCTCGCTCTCCCGCAGGAGAGCTGGTGCCCTCCCGGTAACCGCCCGGAGCTCTCGTTTCTCTTTTATGCCGAGGAAAATGGACCACGAATAAGTGATACGGACGCATTGTGTGCCGTGACCACATACACACGCACACAAGCCGCCACGATGGGCTCCGCAGAGACGATGGGCTTGTGAAGGATGCGATTCAGGACGAAACCGCCTACGGTGCACGGGGAATACTCACGGTGCCCGGAATCTGGGGCAATGGCATAATTAGGGGGATGCTGGCCAACCATAACGCGGGATCGGGCCTCGAAAACTGTTATAAGATCTATTCTCGGTTACACAGATGGACCAAGCGCCTCTGTTCAGAACGATTGCTCTGGAGAACAGAATTTTCAACTGTTAGGTCATTAGTAGAAAGATTCTGTAGATTCGCGATAAGGTAGAGTGACCAGGTTACCGACAAAAATAGGCGAAAAATGGTATCACGTGCATCAACTTTTCGTCCTTATTTGAGAATATTTTTCGCTGGGAAAGGGCTCGTTCGAAGGAGGAAGGTTCAATCTAGCGCGCGCTGGTCATCAGCTGACGAGATTATGCAGATATTTGGTAATATAAGCGTTAGAAGTAGGCCAACAATTGACGATGTGTTTGCAGTGGAATCCAAGCATTTTTACGCCATTGGATGAGTTTTCTGGATGAAGTTGAGGTAGCGCACGAGAGAAAATATCTCCAGATACAAATTCAGCTATATTTTGTCTTGATTCTCTGCGAAATAAAGCCAAAAACTTGAAGCACGTTTCTGACGTCAGAATTCATGATATCGATAATACAGAGTAAACAATGAGACAGGTTTAGTCACAGTTAAGTCAGTGTCTGGGCTGTGAACGGAAATTATACAGCAGTTACCGATCTGCTGACTATGCAAAAGTCACGTGACTACCCTTGGCTCTTGGCGCGCTCGTCCGCAGCTCTATCGCCCAGGTACGGCGCGCTTGTCCGCAACTCTGTCTCTCAGGGACGGCGCGCCTGGCCTCGAATGCACAAAAGCCACTATAGTGGTTCGTATCATTCAAACTGACGCTTTCCACGGAAACCACTATAGTGGCGTACTTTATAGTATACAACATAATGTTGTACTTTATAGTTTTTACTTTGTTGCACTTCAGAATTTAAATTAATCTGTGTCTACAATATAAAAATTTGCAGTTATTTTTCTATTTGTCAACGGACATATTCAGGAAGCTTTAAAAGGAAACCATTTTTTTCATGAACGTATACAATCCGTAATCTATTACTGACGACTGAACAGCGAATTTTATGCATTCATGACAAACCCAAGTCGGAGTAATATAAAACAGTAAAAACATTAGAAGAATTTTCAAATACTGCTGCATTATTTTCAACCTGTAAAAAAGTTTTATGTTGCGTAAAGATCCGGTGTCTGCTGATGAGAGCGAGGTGTATAAAGACGTTTCATAATTTTCTAATGGAATCGTTAACATTGAAACGGAGAACATAATGACCTTCAGACATTTTCGTCGATTTCGGTTCTTACAATCAGTTCGTAAGAACGTGTCTGCTAGGATACCAATCAGGATGATTTTAAGTGAAAACAGTCCGTCGCATATAATGAAGGATAACGAGTACCTAATGCAAGTAAAATTAACTAGAAAAACTAATCGAATGATCCTGTGTAATCAATTAAAAATGATCGATTACTACGGCTCTAGGAAAAAAATCATTATCGTTCCGTGTTAGATATTCTAAGAGACTCTTAGACATTCGTATAGCGAACGTGCTAATAAATTGACAGACGTAAACTTCTTAATTGTTACATTGGTCGTTACGCTTTTATTAATGAAGGTAATTAAGGTAACTCTAGTGTGAGCGTATGTTTGCAATTTTGGGGAAGACAATTTCCAAGATCTGCATCATAATTTCTTAACTAGAAGTATTGAAAATTTCAGTATTTAATTTTTGCCTTGCCACCATAAGATTGTTAAATAATGTTCTCACAATTTAAAAATAAGGTACCAAAATTAATAGAACGTACCACATACATATTGTATGCTACACTAATTTTATTTGGAGTATCTAATTGAAGGTAACGAACAGTTAATAATTTTTGTATGGGAACAGCGTCAATCATCTTGATTCGGCTAACCTTTAACTATGGAAATGAATTCTGACGTGCGTCCATCTATTTTCTTATCACAGTGAAATTTCCCCGTTTTCTTCTGATCGAGGCTGATTTCATTTCTATATTAATTAAGGTAGTAGCATCAAAGTTTCATTTGTGACAAATGGGACACTTAACGCAAGTAAAAATTGCAAGCCTTTCCATATAAACCACAATCGATAAAAACATGAATATGACTTACTACATACATAGATAAATGCTTTTACTAAATCAGAAGAAAACCATTTAACACACATAATTATAATTATAATTACACACATCAAAATTAATTCTTCTCGTCGAGTATTATTTAGCAGTGCTAGATCTAAATAAAATCTAATTGTTCTTACTGTATACCCACGTTAAAAATAAAGTGTAATTCAAAATAAAAAATGTATATTTTACCATAATTGTTTTTCTAAAAACCAAATTTGAAACGACCTCACAGACTACTTGCATAAATCACTTGAGGATTAACTCTGCAATAGTACAGACGCATCTCATCTTTTCATTTACATCTGTTTCTCATAATAAACTCTGATCTTTTCACACATAGCTTTATACTGTGAAAGTATCACTAAATTAAAAAAAAAAAGGGAAAATCAGAAATTTCAACTGATAATTTCATTGAAACAAAATTGAAGAAATTAAAAAAATTTGACCAGTTAGTTAAAAAAATATTTCGGAATCTATTCCATTTCTATTTCCATTTGTTTCTTTCCATTTCTGGTGAATTTTCTTCAGCAGTTCTACAGACAAAATCTCTTTACAGGTGTTGGCCCCGTCATCAAAATGACTTCCACTTCTAAACTCTCGAATAATTATTTGAGAGAGGACCGACGCTCGGAAGTCGCAAACGAAGCACGCGAAACGTAATAAGGTGGGAGTCGAACATGCTAGAAATGAATTCTGCATTGTGCCCCGGGGGAATTTAATTAGACGTTAGCAGTGTGCACGTTTCTTGCGGCTCCACACCGTCCGCGTCCCCGGGAACAAAAATCGTGCGCCATGAAACCGTTACTTATCGAGGAACGTCTTTTATCCTTGCACACGGTCATGAAAGGCCCTTGCTATGTTGCGTTGGCTTTCTTTCAGGCGATAATAACGCGCGCCGGTGGGCGTCTACAAGATTCTATTCGCGCCTGTTGACCCCGGGTATCAGGCAACAAAAGGCTCATTCTGTTACTATTATCATCTACGCGCCGAACCACGTTCGATCGTTTTAGCTTTCTGCACGGCCGAAAATAAACTGTCACCGTGTTCCGCCCTTTATCGCTCCAATTTTACAACTAACCCCGTTTGCGGACGTTCCGCGGTTAAAAATAAGGCCACGCAACGCTTCCTCGTCGAGTATTAACCCCGAGGACGATTTTTGACACGTTCGCCGCCATAACAATGCCTATCAAACTCTCGCAAATATAAAAAAAAATTATTTAATGCTTGGTACGCAATAGGCCAGACTTATTATTAATTGCAAACGGTTTTTGAGGGGTTTTAGTACTTATGTTTTTGAATGAGAAACTTTATAGAACTACCCTTAGAGGGGGCGTTTCAGAAATTGAAACTTTGCTAGTTGTGCTTACCTAATGTGCGTACCCTGGGAAATAAATAGTTAAGGAGTGAATGTTTACGAAAGTTACAATTTTCACTGATTGTGAGTTTGAAACGCCTAAACGAATTTTAAATGAATAGAGAAGAAAATTACAGAAGAACGCAATTTGAGCAAAAGTTAGCATTGAAATTGTTATTAAATTATTATTGGTTGCATCACAGTCTGTTCTCTCATCTCGTTAAACAACTTTCCTATTGAAAAAAGTTACAACATTTCTATCTTAGTCCAATAGGGACACATCCTTCGTCCAACTGAATTATTAAATAATAATTGGAATACTCTCGGTTAAAATAGAATCCGAAACTGAAGCAGAAGAAACTTTCTTTGTTAAATTGAAAAGGTTCACTATTTTTTTCTCTTGAAGAATTGACTTTGTTATTAATAAGAAATATAATTACAATTTAAGTTGATCGTCATAGGCTGAAAGGTTAGACGAAGTTCTTAAGTACTCGGGTTGAAATGGACCCTGGCACCGTCGTCTGTGGGTGACCCTTCACATATCAGAAGCCTACATCAACCTGATCGCACAACATTGTGTCAAAAAGCAGCTTAAAAAAAAACTTGTCTGAAATAATAATTTCAAAACAAGCGAGTAAATATTTAGATTGATTTTTTAGTGTACGATTAAAATTGCTATAGTTGTCGAAACATTTATGCAAAAATGCAAAAGTATGTTAGATAACCACCGGTGAAAGAATTATTTAAGAAAATCAATTAACTTTTCACTTAATTATATATTTAATTTAACACTTTCATTAAATTATTATTGCCAAGGATCTTTCAGCCAGCGAAAGGAATTTCTTTCCAAATTCATTGCTTACAAAACCCTCTCCGAAATCGTCCATTTTCACAAAAAAAAAAAAACGACATTAATCATCAGCGAAAGATGCATCTCCGTAACACTTCGGCCGCTAATTGTCCGTCTAGATTTAAAAATTAATTCGCGTACCAAATCCAGCGATAGAGCTTGATCTTTCATTTTCAGCTTCATTAAATAGATTGCTCCGACTCTTTGGAATTTTGATGATCGTTGGTTCGCTTCTGTCGAACTATAATTGAGTCATTTTTCTGTCATCCTTTTAACTCCGCTCTCTCCGACCGTAATTTATTCCGACTCACCTCTAATTGCTGCGTTACATCATTTATTCTGCAGGGGCAAAAAAAAAATAAATATATATATATAACATAATTATATGCAATTACACAGCTGGAATTACGCCATCCGTGCGTTAACGGCGATAAAAACGACACCTGATGCTCTCTGCCCGGCGTTTCTCCCGGTAATTGTTGTTTTCAATACGAATTATCTTGCTCATTATAGTATCATCAAATAACGAATCAATTACGTATACCCCCACCACGGACGCGAGAAGATCAACCGGAGGGGATCTACTGTAAATATTTGCAGGACAATTAACAAGCGGAGCGGTTTCTCGCGGAGGCTTTATCGCGATTTTTGCTTTCTTTTACCGGCGGCGCGCATAATGTTTTTATCGCAAACAGAGTTAACAGAATTAACAGAGTTTCGTTTCAGTTTCGCGTACACACATCGGCCGGGCGGTCATTATGAAATTGATACCTTTATCTGCGGTATGTGTACACGATGCTCTCTCCCGTGCACGCGTGCCACGCATGCTGAAGGCAGATGTGCGTGAGTATCGAAAGTGGAGCGTGTAATAATAATGTACGCGTTTTTAAAGGCTGCTTTTAATTCCGCGAGGCGGGACTCTCTATTTGCAGACGTTCCGCGCTGCGAATAGTGCACGGTTAAATGTACAGTTCAGCGGCGGCCAACAATTAATTTCACGCGAGCTGGACATCTTTTTCCTTTCTAAGGGCCAAGGGTAATCCTCATAATTCCTCTTTCGAATGAGCCCTTTCCCAGCGAAAAATATTCTCATATAAGGGCGAAAAGTTGAGACACCGAAAACCATTTTTCGCCTATTTTTGTCGGTAACCTGGTCACTCTACCTTATCGCGAATCTACGGAGTCTTATGCTCACTTTTTCCCGCCATGGCATTGCGTACTATGTATTCATTATATGGGCACGTACTATTCATTCTATTGTCCACTGAGCTTGAAGAAAATACAAAGGGCTCAAACGCTGGAAAAATTTAAACAATTGAGGAACATCGATACACTATTTCCAACCGGACGAAGTTATTAACACTAGACTTAGCACCGTCGATAATTTCCCATTTTACAATTATTGAAATAATTTACAGATATTCCAATAAGAACCGCATAATATTTGATTACACTCAATCTTGTCATTTTTAGAAGGTAAACGTTTAAGTCACTTACAGTTAGACTGCCGATATTTGTGCGAAAGAAAAATCGTCTGCGTTAATTGCAAGAGACTGGAGCAAAATAGGCATTTCATACTTTAATAATTTTAACAAGCTGGAAATAATAAATTAACATTTTTAAATCATTCTTTGCACCTACTCATAAATGTATAAAATCCGGCAGTGTACTTATACCGCTCGGTCGATCTAGTGCTAAAGAAGTACAGTGGTTTTTCGATATATGTCGCCAAGGCCTGGATGATAAACGTCGCGGAACTATCCCCACTACCGCGGGGTGTATCCTGTGAGGGGCCACGAAGCTCGAGAGACCTCGGTGAACATAACACGGCTCGGGTATGTCTCTTGGACGATAAACGACGCTGGCAAGACCCGTGTTGTTGACATATATCGAGAATTCACTTTGTATTATATCCAAACTGCAGATTCTATGCATTTCAGACAAAAACAAGTTGACTTAATTGTAAACAGTCGAAAGATTTAAGAAATTCAAGAATGTCGATGTACCTTCAATTTGTTGAGATTATTACGGAAAAAATGGCTACTGCATCTTACAATTAATGCAGACCAATGCCGAATTTTTGTAATCATATCAAATTTATGTTTATCTGGAATAATTTTAATTTAAAGGGTTCCGAAGGTACACAAGTGTATGTTCTTGAAGAAGTTAATATGTTTGCAGCTAGGGTACTCGAGCTTGGACTGCAGTGGGAGGAATCGAAGAACAATTTGATTTTTCAAGGTTCGCGCAAGGAAATTATGAGATCATAGCATTTTTGCAGAAGCTTCCTTCGCTTTGCAAAACAATCGTTCGATGCATTTGATTAGCGCGCGTCTCCATCTACGCTGCTTCTCTCCTCGAGTATCTGCTCATGAATAGTGACGCTGGCCTAATTCGCTTCCTGTAAGAGTCTTACTGCCTTGCTTCACAGTGAACCTCCATCGATTGGCGCTGTACAAATGAACATTATGCATTTATAAGATCGCAATTGTCTCCTCCGTTCGGACGTGAAAGCGACATTTTTGGTAAAGGAGATAGCACACTCCGAGTACAGTGAATTCTCGATATATGTCAGCAACACGGGTCTTGTATATCGTCCAGGAAACATACCCGAGCCGTGTTATGTTTACGCTCTCCAGCTTCGCGGCACCTCGGTGGCGGGGATAATTCCGCGACGTTTATCCTCCAGGCCTTCGCGACATGTATAGAGAAATATACCGTTTGCATAATTTGGCATTGGTCTTATTAACTTGTGGATATTCGAAAAATGGCAAATTAGGTACACTGTAGGACAGATTGAGATTTGGTGCTTTTGATATTAATTTACTATTAATGTCCTTTTGTAATAGCATTGATGAGCTAAAAATGAAGTGATCTTTCTACCGTTTTAAAATTCTATCTGCTCATTTATAGACTCCTTAGTAATCATGAATATAACTTTCATGTTCGAGATGTTATTTTATTCTCGATGGTATGTGTCACTCATTTTATAAAAATCTTTTTGACTTCACTATTTTATGCAGCTACTGATTTTATAACAGACACGGGCATATCTATGACAGGCTCTCTAGTTAAATTACCAATACTTTGAATGTAATAAGGTAATTTTTTCTAAATTCTCTGAAGATCGATATATTTAACCATAAAGTTTCAAATTGATACGTCTATTGGTTTTCTTTTAAAAAATTATTATCACATACATGTTTGACCAAATTAGAAAGGCTTGCTCCAACATTCATCAAACCACAGAAAGTCGGTCATCTTTACGAATTAATTGCAGACAAACCAATTAATGTATCGTTAAAAAACTTTTTGCATTATATTCGAACAAGATTCGAGATCATGGACAAATTTTTGTAACACACTGGATTTAGTGGTTTTTATTACAGATTTAGTTAATTGAACTTATGTTTTGGTGGAAGGGTGCCGTTTTGCGAAAACTTGGCAGTCTTCAAACAAAATCGTTAAAAGCCACGGAGAAATTGATAAATCCTCGATGAATTCACAAATAATTCCTCCACCGTTAAAATTTGATTTTTAAACGACTGTTTTAAAAGACCGACGATACATAAACTATTAACGATCTTCCGTCAGTCACGAAAACCGAAGTAATCGCGGAACCTCGTTCGTTCCGTGTCCAATTTTTTGCGGATTAATAATTCACCTAATGAAATATCCATTCGCACGTATAAGTGACCGGGTAATTTGAATTCGGATTTTAATACCGAAGGAGAAACCAAAATTAGCGTGGGTTCGCCTGCTTTTAGCTGCGGCGTGACCCGTCCTAACGTGGATATAATAAAACTGCGAATGACTGCCCGAAAAGCATCAAAGAAACCCCATGAGAAATTACAGTGATTTCTTTATATATGTCGCCAAGGCTTGGACGATAAACGTCGCGGAATTATCCCCACTACGATCGGGTACGACCCGTGAGGGGCCACGAAGTCCGAGAACTTGTCTTCAACGAATTTATTTCCTCGGGTATATATTGCAAGAGAAATGGCTAAAAATTCACAAATTTAAATATTTAAATTTAACATATTTAGTGTCAATTATCCCCACTACCGCTGGGTACGAGCCGTAAGGGGCCACGAAGCCCGAGAGCTTGTCTTCAACAAATTTATTTCTTCGGGTATATATTGTAAAAGAAGTGGCTAAAAATTCACATATTTAATTATTTAAATTTGAAATATTTAGTGCCCCGTAAACCTAGCGTTGATCAAGAGGGTAGTTCACGCGTTTAGCGCCCGTTTCCCGCCACCGCGGTAGAAAATTTGGACTTTTCACAAAGTTCCAAGGTTCCCTGATTGCTATAGTCGATTGGAATGTTTCCTGCAGGTGTAGCTGGTATTTTCGAGTGCGGTTCTCCCGCTATTCGAGGGACGACCGAGTCCAGAGAATTGAATGTATTCCAAAAAGCCGGCGAACGTCGGGTAGCGTAAGTGCGAGTTGTCGTACAGTTGGCTGAATTTTGGAAGAATTTTGGCTGGCACGATTCTGTCCGCTCGTTCAACGTTGCCAACCTCGCTTTACTTCCAATGATTGCTGCCGCGGTTTTGTTAGCGGCCGGCCATTTTTACGAACCGATCCGAATACGCGATATACTCGAAGTCACGCTAACGACTATCGTTGATACACGCGTTGCTTCGATCGACCATTGACAAATCGGAAACGTTTGTAGCCGAAAGCTGCGTCACGCTCGTGCGGACATTTTTGTATTTGTGCAAAATGAAAATTTTATGCATTTGTTACAAATAGACTGCGGGTTTTCATGTAATTTTTTTTAATTTTCATATATTATTCTTTTAACGTCGCATTGGGAGAAAAATTTCTTCGACTAATTCGAAAATTTATAGCAGTGAAATAAAAATGTTCTGCATTTGTTACAAGTAGACTGCGGCTCTTCATGCAATTTTTTTTTTAACTTTCATGTATTATTCTTGAAACGTCGAATTGGGAGAAAAATTTCTACAACTGAGTCGAAAATTCCTAGCAATGAAAAAAAAGTGTTCTGCATTTGTTATAAGTAGGCTGCGGCTCTTCATGCAATATTTTGTTACTTTCATGTATTATTCTTTAAACGTCGCATTGGGAGAAAAATTGCTTTGACTGATTCGAAAATTCCCAGCAGTTAAACAAAAGTGCTCTGCATTTGTTATAAGTAGATTGCGGATCTTTAAACATTGAATTGAGAGAAAAATTTGTTTGATTGAAAAATTCGTAGCGGCAAAGGTAAACTAAAAATGATATTCATTTTTGGTAATACGAATGCTTTCTTGTATTTCAAAAATTTACACACGTCAAAAACGCGTACTGACCTTTCGATCTTTACAATGTGTCAAATTGCAGCCACTCATTTTTTTTTTCACAAACGCATAAAATCAAAGAAAATTGATTTTTATTTTTATACTCGGTAAGAGTCAACGTAACACTCATAAATAAGATGTTTTGACTTTTCTGCGGTTAGTACAACTTTATTTATTCAATACCAAGTTTAATACCTTTGTTTACCACGCGTTTCCGAAGTCATTCCCTCTGCAACTCATTGATATTCCCGCCGCATATGATTAGGTAATTATAAATTCCAATCTGTCGCCACGAGTAGAGCAATTAGATGAGACTATGCAAAATCTTGGTTACATTCAACATAACATATTTGAAATTTAGTATTTAAATTTCATATATTAAAAATTATGCGTAGGCATTGAGTTGCACAACCAGTTTTCTCATATTATTGAAACGAGTACTGCTTGTGTTAATCTCCAACTTTTTGTGATGGTAGAGCTGACACATTTATGTTCTAAATCAGTTTTTTTCTTGAAAATGCAAATGCCATACTAAAACTAGAAGGAAAATTAAGTTTTTCCAGTCTGATAATTTACTATACACATTTTGAAAAAACCTATGATCCACGACTACGGAAATATCTTGCTCGATTTTTCAATGGCAACCATCGAACACCTTGGTGCAGAAAGCTTCGTTGTTTGTAAGATAATACATATTAAAATTGTTCAACATTGTTCTATAATGCTGATAATTTCGTGTAAGAATTAACCCTTATATTTTAACTCGAAAACCAAATATTTTTTCCGACCCAGAAATACAATACAATTCTATACAATTTTTATCATTTTATGCATATAAAATCCACATATATCTCATACAATAAGTACAGTTCTCGACATATGTCAATAACACGGGTCTTGCCAGCGTCATGTATCGTCCAGGAGCCGTGTTATGTTCACACTTTTCAGCGAGGTATACCCCGCGGTAATGAGGATAATTCCGCGACGTTTATCATGCAGGCCTTGGCGACATATACAGAGAAATCACTCGTAAATATATATTAATTTATTGAATACGAACAAATTTAATCGTGTACACAATGTTTCAAAGTTTAAACAATTTTCAAAGTTTGGACGTACCGAAGAATATTGCTTTCGATTTCAATTGAGAATTAACAAATCGCCAGAAGTATAAAGAACAATAGAATCTAACAATTTCTGTGGCGATCATAATGAAAGAAGAATCGAAGAGGAGTTATACGGAGGGAATGGAGGATTCCCTGGAAAGGTACAGCGAGCGGAATCAATGAGCCTGATTGTCGCAGACAATCGCATCTTTATTTGTTGTATCGGATTGTACGCGGAACAGTTTGAAATCGGCGCGGAATCTGCAATTAGCCACGTGCGGGATAATCTTTACTCTGTATTCTCGACTTTGTACATTGTGTGCACAGTGGGAACGGAAAAACCTCGGCAACGCCGTCGTCCCGATACAAAGAATCAATTCATTGACGGACCTGATTACATACGGCAATTATTATTACGTGACCGCGCGATATCGTTGAATATAGACTAATCGTTCGTTATCATAACTCACACAGATGCCACGGACACCAGACGATAACTACGACCGTTTCTTACCGACCCGACACGACGGTTTTTCGAGTTGTTTCACTAACTATTAGCGATTTTTAAACAATTACGACTGTCGTGAATATTCATGGTTGTTGTCCAAGATGATTAAAGTTTTTTGTCGCGAACATCGCAGTAACTTTCCCGGTCAACAAGACGGTGCTGCAATTTTACCGTGCTTTATCTTATTTGTTTGTTACTGGTTTACTATAATAGTCGCAACTGGTGAGACTGCAACTATGTCTCGATTTTTACAAATGGCGACCCGTGGCGACCGCCAGTTCGGAGAATAATGAAAATCAATTCTTCAAAAGGTTTTACTACTACTTTAATCATAAAAATTATACAAGAATTTTTATAGTCAATCACGTCTTTTATTTTCTATTAAGTCAGATAATAGTTTTAAGAACAATTTCGTTTAAGGCTTGAGAGTTAAAAATTGTCTTTACATTTTATCTGAGGGCTGCAGTTACGATTTGTAGATTCAAGATGGCGGCTTCAGTGGCGACGTCGAAGTAATTTTTCGAAAGATATTAATAATATTTCTGCAATTTTGGAAAATTATGTTCCGTATATTTTGATTCAGGCTGGAACTACGCAATGCAAATTGAAAATGGCGGCTACGGAGCATTAAATCGGAGAATAATGAGAACTTATTCTTCAAAAGATTTGAGAATATTATGTATGAGTAATTACGAACGTTAAATAATCTTTGCAGTTAACTAAATATCATCACATTTTCATGTTTCATCTTATTTGTCTTAATTCAGGCTAGAACTAGGCCGTGCAAATGAAAGATGGCCGTCAGTAGCGGCCTCTAGCTCGAAGCATAATAGAAGCTGAATTTTTGAAGGTTATTTAGAGGGGACACCGAATGAAACGGTTTGTGGAATTATGAGTGGGGAACAGCCGATATTTCATTCCCCATTTTTCGGTCGCATCAGATCGCTTATCGTCTTCCGAGACATGTTTCTTTGTCTCGGGGCCGAGAAGTCAGATATTTTCGGGCTGACTGTGTGGACCCCTTGTTTTTTTGCCCGGCCCTCTCCCCCGTCTTCCGACTTCCTTTTCGCCCGGGTCGCTTTGTATTTCGGATGGATGTTCGGTAAGGAGGAGTCGGTTTACGACGCGGAATCTGTGGATCTTGTCGTTCCCTTCGAACAATGGACGCTTTTGTGGGCCATTCGCGGGGCCAAAAAGCGGGGCCGCGGTTCTTATTCACGGTGATTCTCTCTCTCCCACTCTCGGACACAGGAACGGACAAAAATGGTCTCATCCACCGTCTGCATACATCCGCCAACATTATCGCAATCTCAACTACCGAAACGGTCCGAAAATAAAAAGAGTTTTCCTTTTGTTCTTGATGGGTGAAAAATAATGCAACTGTTAACGAAGTTCCTGCGACTATGAGTCAACGTGGACCCGTGCACCGTGGTCTCAGGACACTGACGGGCCGCTTCCGGCGAGCAACAATGACGAAGAACTCGCAAACAAATTAGCAGAAACGATTCGGAGAACCGGCACAGGCCTGACGTGGAACGAAGTGGAACTCGGTGAGACGAGGATAAACATCTGGTCTTCCACTTTCTATCTACCGGCGGCGATAAAAAAGCCGATGCACGACGAAGATGATGCCATTAGAGTGAAGAATAACATTCGGAGATAAACGCTATACGCGGTGACGGAAACATAAGACCGCGCGCTTTTGTTCTCCGCGGAACGGACCTCGCCGGGCCGTTCGAGACGCTCTGTACGCGTTCGGGACGATAAATTCGGTGCTCTAAGCTCGGTTGAGAGACAATTTTTCTGCGGCGAATCCGGGGATTGTGGCCGGTCGTCCAAGAATAGATCTTCAAAGAAACGGCAATTTCTTTCTGGGCCGTTAGGCGATAATCGTCGCCGGCGATATGACGACGGGGAACGGGGTTCCGTTTTTTTCAGCTATATTTACCAGTTATGTAAAGTATAGCGAGTACGTGATAGCGTCGGGAAGACAACGGGCTAGATTAAGACCGGACGATTGCAACACTTCGGAGCGACGGTTTCCAATAGGAGCACAATGTCGGCTAATTAAAAGGAGACGGGTTACGCAACCGACGACGTCGAGCGTCGCGCAGGTGAAGCTGCACTGATTTTGCCACGTGTTACAACAGGCGAGACCGTGCGTCATTTGCATAAGGGAAAACGATACTGCGCAGGGAAACTGGTTGTAGCCGTGCCGGCTAATTGCTAGTCGCTGGCACCGCTCTATTTCTAACATTGTCTCTATTTTTAATTCATCGAACGCTAAAGAGTTTTCTCGATCCTTTTGCATTTTCCTGCGCTCGAGGTACTATTTCTGAGAGAGCGGTGTCGATTAGATGTTATGGCTTTCAGGTTGGTCGTAGGAGGAGTGTTTCTGAGAGTCCAACTTGAAGAATTATTTTTTAGACGATCCAATTTTTCTAATTCTTATACATTTTTAATTTCTTTATTTAGTAAAAACCAGGACGAAGATCAAGATCAATTTATCCGTTGGAAAATTCCTAGACGTAGGTATGGACCCCCATGGCAGACTGGGTACTATCCAAATAAATGATTTGGAAGGTAATAGTCAAGATAATATATTATCTTATTTGGCTACATGTTGTTCGAAATGATCACGTATCATTTTATTTCAAAAGTCAAATAATTTTTCTTTCTTATTATTTGAAATAATTTTTCATGGCATATTATTCATCTGGTTAAATACTTTTAGAAATAAAATACCAAGTACTCTCTAACCCTATCATGTAGCAGCGTGGTCAAATTATTTGAAAATAATTCATTAGAATGGAGCAGAAAAAGAAAATCCTATTTAATGTTACTTGTCAAATAAAAATAATAAAGTATCTGAAATAGTTCATTATTTGAAATGGTTATTTGTCATCTTATTTTAAGTATAATAATGTGCCCAACCCAGCCCTAAGGTCCACAACAAAATCAAATCCAAACCCCTCCGACAATTGGCTAGTTCCACCAAAGTGAACTGACAATGAGTTAGCCTGATCCAGCAAGAAGCAGAGCACCCGAGAACCCCATAAAACATCGTAACTAACCAGTGAGTGTTGTGTCCAGTCGGGGTGGATGATGGAGGCGGGGTAATCCGCCTGTTGTTGGCGGTGTCGTCTTGCAGCGAAAGGGATTCGCTGTTCATTTTGCAGGTTAGCCTCTTGAGCACGTCGTCCATGGATCTCTTGCTACCTGGCGTGGCGCTGCTTCCTCCGTTGTTGTTGTTATTGTTTTGCGTAACGGTGTTGTTGTTGTTGTTGTGATGAGGATGATTAGGATAGTAGGGGTCAACGGTGAGCGGCGTTGGCGGCGAGCCGCACTCGGACGAGCTGGCTGGTTCGACGACACCACCGGACGAAGAGGACGTGTTTGTGTGGTGATGGTGGTGATGATGATGATGATGGTGGTGGTGGGGATAGTGGTACGGTGTGAGGGTGTCCTGGTGTCCGTGGACGATCCTCTGCCGTTTGCTGGTTCGCAACGAGTTCGACGAGGGCGATGGCGAGTCCCTGAGATCCGGCTCGCTGGTCGTCGCTGGTGACGAACAGCCGGACGACTCGCAATCACCTCCCCTCTGATGAGGATAGCACTCCTCGATGATGCCGACGGGAGTGCTCGGATCCTCTTCGCCGACGGCTATCTCGCCACCGGGACCACCGGTCACCGACGAGGTCGTGTCCTCCTCCTCCTCGTTGGCGCCTGCCACTGTACCCGTGCCGCCCCCGCCCTCCGATAGCTTCGTTGGTGGTGACTTCCTCTTTGAGGACATCCTCAATCTGAAAGGGAAAACCACCTGGTCAGAGCCTGCGACATCACATTCGCGCGCGGTGATCGGCTTCACACGAAAACGCCGGAAATGAAAAAGGAACGACGATATTTAACCTCGACTTCGTGGATTCGCGATAAGGTAGAGTGACCACGTTACCGACACAAACAGGCGAAAAATGGTTTCACGTGCCTCAACTTTTCGTCCTTAAGGCGGTGGCCCCGCCGTGCATCCCCTCCATAACTCCGTACGCGTACACGAGATTTGCAAGGGTACGGGAGGCCCGCTCTCATTTGTTAACAATGCAAAAATAGTACTGTTCTGTAGTCAAAATCACTAGATAAAAGTTCAATCTAGGGTGGAAAGGTCCTCAGAAGTCCTACTTTTGCGTTTTTTAGCCGTAATTTGCAATATTCAGCAGCATACTGCTTGTCGAGTGACATTATCGTAAATATCGAGAGATTCAGAGCTCGTATGGAGTTCGTAGGACCTTTCCTAAATTACGGCTAAAAAACGCAAAAGTAGGACTTCTGAGGACCTTTCCACCCTAGATTGAACTTTTATCTAGCGATTTTGACTACAGAACAGTACTATTTTTGCATTGTTAACAAATGAGAGCGGGCCTCCCGTACCCTTGCAAATCTCGTGTACGCGTACGGAGTTAGGGAGGGGATGCACGGCGGGGCCACCGCCTTAAATGAGAACATTTTTCGCTGGGAAAGGGCTCTTGTTCGAAACAGGAAGGTTCAATCTAGCGCGCGCTGGTCATGAGCTGACGAGATTATGCAGATATTTCGTAATATAAGCGTTAGAAGTAGGCCAAAAATTGACGATTTGCATACCGTGAAATCATTTGTATGCCATTGTAGTGGTAGAAAATATCTCCAGCTACAAATTGAGCAGTATTTTGTCTTGATTCTCTGGCCATAAAGCCAAAAACTTTAAGCACGTTTCTGGCATGAGAATTCATAATATCCATAATACACAGCAAAAAATGTGACAAGATTAGTCACAGACTTAGGACCCGTCGAATCAAGACCAAAACGGATCTTAAGTCAGTGTCCGGCTGAGAACGGAAATAATACAGCAGTTACCGACCTGCTGGCTCTGAAAAAGTCACGTGATTACCCTTGGCCCTTAAAAGGGAAAAAGATGTCCAGCTCGCGTGAAATTAATTGTTGGCTGCTGCTGAACTGTAAATTTAACCGTGCACTATTCGCAGCGCGGAACGTCCGCAAATGGAGGCCCGCCTTGCGGAATTAAAAGCAGCCTTTAAAAACTATACTTGGCCCTTAAGTACTGTACGCCACTATAATAGTTTCCGCGGAAAGCATCAGTCTGAACGGTACGCCACTATAGTGGCTTCCGTGGAAAGCATCAGTTTGAACGGTATGAACCACTATAGTGGTTCTTGAATTTTATTTTAATCTTTCGAATTCAAAAGGGTTAAGTCAGCATCCCCTATAATACATTTGAAATTTCTAGTCTTGGTTTCATTAATTAAATTACTCTGATTTTGTAAGAATCTCTGGGGTTGATAGTTAGCACTTAACGTGTTAAGAGGTTAAGGGTCAGATTATGCTAGGCAGGTCGGTCGCTGAGGGTGTATAACCGCTAGATACAAAAACAGGGTAAACAAATTCTGTCGACAGAATTTTTTATTATGATCCAACTACATTTATACTGATTAATAAACTGTAGTTATCGACATCAACCTTCCGACGATGGAAAAGCGATCTCTTCACCGACACTTAAATGTAGCCGAAAATTACGTTTCCTTGTAACATCGGTTTAATCCAGCAGATTTTTATAAAATGAAATGCAAAAATGTAATATCGTAGAAAATTTAGGTTATTGAAAGTATTAACTACGCGTGTTATTATAAGTATTAAGGGTGCATTCCCATTCGGAGCTATCAATTCGAAACGATATACATACATATAAAATAGAAAAGTAGATTATCATTATACTGCGAATTTTTATGCGAAATAAAATTTAAATACAAAGTTCGAGCTTTCTCTAATAGTTTTGATACACCTAAAATAATATACACCGACATTATCACCATCCCAATTTTATCATAAATACATAAAATCCGCTAATTATCATGGACCGGTTTTGGTTGTTTCGAAGCTTCGCATAAATGATTGTTTATATCGAAGAATAGAACAAAGTAATTTTTGTTCAATTATCTGTATCATTATGGAAACTAGCAGATTTTTTTATCATCCGCGTATCTTTAATGTCTACTGCGATCGTGTCTCTGTTCAGTTCGCGCGGTACAGGTTAGCCAGCGTCTCTATCGTAGCCGGAGGCTGCTACAGTTTCTTTCGAAGCGGTTTTCATCCGTCCCCGATTGTTTTTGTTGTTTTTCTGTCAATTACGCAGCATAAGGAGCACTTTGTTTCCTCGTGTACCGCGACTTCTTGCGCAACCGTCGCAACAAAGTCGCGTTACACGTCCGCGGCTCGGCCCCTCGGGCGCTTATATTCCTCGCGTGTCCCGGCCAGGAATCTCGTTACAATACATAATGCGCGATGGTTCACGGTAGCATATGTCACGGTTAATGGCACGCTGCCGACAATCCGCTGTAAATCATTCTCCGTGGACAAACGTCCCGGCAACCGAAGGACTTTGAATTACGGTTATCTTCCAACCGGGCAACCACGGAAAATCATCCGGAGACAATCAACCCTTTGCCTCCTTCCTAGCCCTGGATCACTCGATCATCTCTCTAACTTTGCTTGCTTCTGTTTTGCAGGACTCTAGGACTATCTCTTTGGGCTTGTCTTTCGGGTCTGTCTTTTAGGTCTATCTTATGGAACCCTCTCCCAGAAACCGAAGATCATCCCCGACGGAGGGCTAAACGGATTTCAAGGATAGACGTGGCCCAGCAAAGTG
This sequence comes from Halictus rubicundus, assembly GCF_050948215.1. Classification (NCBI taxonomy): domain Eukaryota; kingdom Metazoa; phylum Arthropoda; class Insecta; order Hymenoptera; family Halictidae; genus Halictus; species Halictus rubicundus. The sequence goes on from NC_135155.1 coordinate 6,058,651, forward strand.
TGTCTGCGGAGAGAGGTGGTCTCCTTACCGTCGACCCTCCGTGACCCGTCTGAACTCCATCTGTCGTTAATTTGCCGGGGCTAGCCGTGGCCCTGGTCCACTAATTTCCGTCTAGAAATTACCAAATCTAAATCTAAATCGTGAATGGAGGCGAGAGACGTCGCGTCGCGTCGCGTCGAGTCGTCGGCTGTCGAACCAGCAGCATCCGTGCCGCGAACCCGATTACGTAATCGCGACATGAGGCGCAGTAATTAAGCGCGATTATTGAGCGTGGAATTATTATTGTTGTACGCGAATGTCGTAATCCCTCTTTCTATCAATCGGCCAAGATCGGAGCGTCGGGGGACGCGAGGAGGGGCGCGAATTTACGCGTCGGGAGGATTATCATGCGGCGCGGAGCTGGGAAGCTGAGGTTGCGAGGTCAGGAGCTCAGGAGACGTGCTCTCCGACTGATTTTACTTCCGAAATCTCCTAATCGATGTTCCCGAGGCTCGTCGTACCTTCCAGGGAAGTGTGATTGGATTTTGATTTTAATTTCCCACTGATCGTCTTATACTTGCGTATGTTTTGGATTTCTTTAATAGAACAACAAATCCTTTTGCACATTGAAATAGTAACAGAAGACGAGAGACGATTTATCAACACTAAACCTACCACGGTCCAAATGACCGGTTTTACATTTTACAATTATCGAAACTATGAAAATTCATTTTATGGAAAATAGTGGAATAAATTTCCTCGTCCAAGAATTTATTATAGTCAAAATTCTGAATAAATTTAGGGTTGCCATTCTTATAAGATAATATTTACCAGATACTGTTAGTGCTTGGTAGGTCTGGTGTTAAAATCCAGGTTAATTGTATCGTAATAATAATTTGAGATACAATTTTCATGCAACGATAAGAAATTCGCTGTTGGCTCAATGTACATATTTCAAAGGTACAATATGGTAAAATATAATCGAGGTCCCAGAGTTTCTTAAATTCTTTATACACTTGGTTAGGTTCTTTTTGCTATCAATTACTATAGACATTTTCAACGAAAATGCCGATTACGACACAATACAATTAATTTGACATAGTGTTAAAAATTCTTCTACGGCTCAATTGCGTACATTTTAGTCACATTGATTGCTAAAGAAACTTTTGAAGCTTCTCACGCATAAACCCTAACCAAATCCATCACAATTTAATCCTAAATTCATTCGAAACCTATAGCAGCTTATTAAAAGCATTTCCTCGACTGCCAAAAAACTGAAGACAAAGCAAACTAATCTTGCAAGACACAATTTAACTAAACCAATTTTTCCGTCGATCAAATCCAATATATTTAAATTCTAAATTCGATATCACACGGAAGGTAGGTCGTTGAACGACTATCTCATCTCCCAAAGTCAGAGACATAGTGAGTCAAGCTTGACAAGCACAGAAGTGCAGAAAATCGCAGAAAATCCGGGCGACAGATTCGCGGAACGTGAATCCAACGAGAACAGCGTTCCCGGCATTCCCCGCGTTCCGCGAATCTGCGGAAATCGCGATTTTCCTCGGCGCATCGTCGAACAAAGCGTGCAGCGCGCTCGCGCGGTTGCGCCACAATGCACTCGTCGTTGCATTTTCAGCGGCCGCTTTTTTTTTTCTTCTTTCTCTCGCGGGATGCAGCGGCTGCACCGACGTTACCGATGCACGCGCGTCACACGAAACACGGGAACACGTGCTCTCTCTCTCTCTCTCTCTCTCCTCCCGTTGAATAGGACGCAGACGCGTGCATGCACGAGTTCCGCGCACACGCCCGAAAAAGCCGCGGCCCTGATACAGTAGCAGAGCTTCGGCGATAAATCGGCCGTTCTTTCGGGACGAGGAAAGAATTGTTGCCGGTTAACTCGCTCGCTGACCGAATAACAAGTTCCAGGCCCCGGGAAGATTGGAAACGTTGATGGACCCCGCGGGAATGTTAGTT